>NC_142798.1:85015191-85045191 GCF_049724085.1 Artemia sp. Qi Xiang Cuo | reverse complement strand
GCGCTAAAACAATTCATCGCTAAGATGTTTCTTGCCTAATTGTTTCTATGTCCTTTCGTTATTAATATCCTTTGGAGTTCGACCAGTAGAACTGTTCCCGAGGCAAAGACATTAATGACTTGGATCTATTCCTGGAGAAATGTTTCTAGGCGAAAATTTTTAAAGTCTGACAGATGATGTCATTGATTGATTGATCTGTCAAGAAAGGAGAAATTAATTTGTTGTTTCTAAGGGGAATTATTGATTCACGATAGATGAATTGAGGTCGACAGCACAGGTGTTCTGACTCGTGACAGCACCACGTGGTTTATGGTTTTCCAAGTGAGAAAGTTCCTGTTTTTCAAATTCTCACTGACAAAAACAATAAAACATCCAGTTTTTTCAAATTATCACTGACAAAGTCCATAAAAACATACAAAAATGTGAAAAAATTCCTGTTTTTCAAATTCTCACTGACAAAATCCATAAAAAACATCAAATAAATCGACCGACACACATAACCATCCATGAATTATGTAAAAAAAAGTTATAGGTGGCAGCAGGGGTGAGGGATCGGACCTCCTGACCCCTCTCTACTTTTGTATTTATTTTCCGGGGTTGCCTGCTCTTCCCTGAAGCAAACTTTCTGAAAATGCCTTCAAAATTTTTTCACCTATAAATGGTATTATTAGCCCTGATTTTTACTCGCCACGGTCAAGATAAAAGACAAGCTGTCGCCATTTTCATATAAACTTACTTCCGGCTTCCAAAGGTAACACAAAAACCTCAAGGAAAAGTTAACAAAATGAAACCTTTCGATTGTTGATGGTCTGAAATCAAAACTAAAGCCAAGTTGTCAAACACCCTGGATAAATTCCTTCAGTTTGAAAATTTTCATCACGGGAAAGGAGCTGAGAGAAATTTAAGTAAGTAAAAATTATATATATATATATATATATATATATATATATATTGGTAAATTTTTCGTAAATCATATTATTGACTTACGAATAAAGTAAGCATACCACTCGATGTCTTTTTTTTATGTTCTTTCCAAATATAATAATCATTTTTGTCGGAAATGAATTTACACCCCCCCCCCCTAATGTGCAAATATATACCCTGAATTGGTATATATAGGAGCGGGGGTAAAATTCATATCCGACAAAAATGATTCTTCTATTTGGAAAGAGCATAAAAAAGGCATCGAGTGGTTTATTTACTTTATTCGTATGTCAATCATATGAACCGTGAAAAAATTACCGACGGGTCTCCATGTCTGGTTTCCTTATTCAGTATATAGCGGTGGGTACCGCATAATGCATAAGTACCTATATATACATATAGTAGTAAATATATTTAGTATGCATAAATACTATATATATTTACTTAGTTTATAATACTCTAAAGTAAAGTAATATATATAGTATAAGCCTAAAATTGGGGCTATTGAAGAGGAGATCCAATTTCAAATTTCAACACAAATTTCACCGACTTAGGTGAATTCTCTGTTGTTTTACAATTCCACACTCTAGTTTAAGGTCATATAATATTATCTGCCCCTACTTCCGCTAAATAAAAGATATATTTAACCTAGATTTAAAGCACTTTCAAGCTTGTTTTTAATAGTAACCTAATGAAAAAGCGAAAGAGTTGTAAGTTCCATGGCTATTCCTACGCAATATTATTTGTGTGTCTTTTAGATTCTGACAAAAAAATTTTTTTCGTTTTCATTTACCCGTCTCTGTTCATTTTTAGCTATGTTTGATGAAAAGGCTATCATTTGAATGAAATTAAAAGGAGAGAAATCTGTCAGAAAAAATGGTATACGAATTATTGGTGGTTCCAACCCTCCAGCGCTCCTTGTAGTAGAGATGCCTCATGAGGTCCCACGCACACACCAAATATGGGCATAGAGTCATTAGGGAGATGGTTTTTGTCAGTGAGAATGAAAAAACAGGAATTTTTTCACATTAATGGATGTTTTCTTGGAGGGTTATGTGTGCTGGTCAATTTATTTGATGTTTTTCATGGATGTCAACAGCAATTTATGTCTGTTTTATGGTTTTTGTCAGTGAGAATGGAAAAACAGTATTTTTCTCACTTGAAAAAACAGGAATTTTCTCACATTGATGGTTGTTTCATGGACGGTTATGTGTGTTGGTCAATTTATTTGATGTTTTTTATGGATGTCAACATCAATTTATGTCTGTTTAATTGTTTTTGTCAGTGAGAATGAAAAAACAGGAATTTTGTCACTTTGACGGATTTTTTCTTGGATGGTTATGTGTGTTGGTCAATTTATTTGATGTTTTTCATGGATGTCAACATTAATTTATGTCTGTTTTATGGTTTTCGTCAGTGAGAATTGAAAAACAGTATTTTTCTCACTTGAAAAACAGGAATTTTCTCACATTGATGGATGTTTCTTGGATTGTTATGTGTGTTGGTCAATTTATTTGATGTTTTTCGTGGATGTCAACATCAATTTATGTCTGTTTTATTGTTTTTGTCAGTGAGAATGGAAAAACAGGAATTTTCTCACATTAATGGATGTTTTCTTGGACGATTATGTGTGTTGGTCAATTTATTTGATGTTTTTCATGGATGTCAAAAGTAGTTCATGTCTGTTTTATGGTTTTTGTCAGTGATAATGAAAATAAAGAATTTTTCTCAATTGAAAAAAAAGGAATTTTATCAAATTTATCTTTGTTTATTGGACGATTATGGGTGTTGGTCAATTTATTTGATGTTTTTCATGGATGTAATCAGCAATTCATGTCTGTTTTATGGTTTTTGTCAGTGAGAATGAAAAAACAGGAACTTTCTCACTTTGATGGATGGTTTCTTGGATAGTTATGTGTGTTGGTCAATTTATTAGATGTTTTTCATGGATTTCAACAGCAGTTCATGTCTGTATTTATGGTTTTTGTCAGTGAGAATGAAAAAACAGGAACTTTCTCACATTTATTTCTGTTTCATGGTTTTTGTCAGTGAGGATGGAAAAACAGGAACTTGCTCACTTTGACGTCTGTTTTATGGATTTTTTCAGTGAGAATGAAAAAACAGGAACTTTCTCACATTTATGTCTGTTTTATGGTTTTTGTCAGTGAGAATGAAAAAACAGGAACTTTCTTACATTTATGTCTGTTTTATGGTTTTTGTCAGTGAGAATGAAAAAACAGGAACTTTCTCACTTTCATGGATTATTGAGTCTAATATCACCTGTCAGAATTGTTTCTGACAAAAACAGGAATTTTCTCACATTGATGGTTGTTTCTTGGATGGTTATGTGTGTTGGTCAATTTATTTGATGTTTTTCATGGATTTCAACATCAATTTATTTCTGTTTTATGGTTTTTGTCAGTTAGAATGAAAAAACAGGAATTTTCTCACTTTGATGGATGTTTTCTTGGATGGTTATGTGTGTTGGTCAATTTATTTGATGTTTTTCATGGATGTCAACAGCAATTTATTTCTGTTTTATGGTTTTGTCAGTGAGAATGGAAAAAAAGAATTTTTCTCACTTGAAAAAACCGGAATTTTCTCACATTGATGGTTGTTTCTTGGACGGTTATGTGTGTTTGTCAATTTATTTGATGTTTTTCATGGATGTCAACATCGATTCATGTCTGTTTTATGGTTTTTGTCAGTGAGAATGAAAAAACAGGAACTTTCTCACTTTGATGGATGTTTTCTTGGACGGTTATGTGTGTTGGTCAATTTACTTGATGTTTTTCATGGGTGTCAACAGCAGTTCATGTCTGTTCTTATGGTTTTTGTCAGTGAGAATGAAAAAACAGGAACTTTCTCAGATTTATGTATGTTTTATGGTTTTTGTCAGTGAGAATTAAAAAACAGGAACTTTCTCACATTTATTTCTTTTTTATTGTTTTTGTCAGTGAGAATGGAAAAACAGGAACTTTCTCATATTTATATCTGTTTTATGGTTTTTGTCAGTGAGAAGGGAAAAACAGGAACTTTCTCACTTTCATGGATTATTGAGGCTAATATCACCTGTCAGAATTGTTTCTGGGGAAGTTAATTAATGTCTGACAGATGACGTCAAGTTAATTAATGTCTTTGATGTATTTCCAAAGAGAATTGTTTCCGGGGCAAAGTTTTGATCACACATGACAGATGATGTCATGATTGATTGATTGACAAGAAAGGAGAATTAATTTGTTGTTTCTAAGGGGAGTTATTGATTCACGAAAGGGGAATTAATCTATTGTTTCTAAAGAGAATTGTTTCCGAGCGAATGTCTATTAGTGTCTTTGGAGTTCTACCAAGAGAATTGCCTCCGGGCGAATGTTTTGATCTTAGCAATGAAGAGATTGATTCACGAAAGGGTTTCCAAATAATTTCAAATGTAACATCGCAGGGATGCCAAAACAAAAGGAACACGCTGATATTACGTTTAGGGATTATTTGGGCAAAACCATTTTGAGACATTTTAGGGAATTATTTCGGCAAAACAGTTAGAGACATTTTAAAAGATTATTTTAAAAGATGATTTTAGAAGAGGATTTGAGGGTAAGACTCTGTGGTCGTTGTAATACACAAGTTGTATTTTAACAGTGTCGTGAGGTCCCCTACCCTAACCCCAAAGGGTTCCGATCCCCCTATCCCAACCCCGAAGGAAGCCCCCGGTCCTCAAAGGTCCCCCAAGCTCCCAAAGGACCACCCGACCCTCAAGGGCCCCCGGACCCTCAAAGGCCCTCCCCGGCCCCCGTTTTTCGTTGATGTGTGTTGTCTGAAACCTATGATTTGGGTGTATGGGTTGCTATTTTTGACTTTTCTGAGTTGGATTTCTTAGTCTTTCATAGGTATGTGTTGTCTGAAACCTATGATTTGGGATTGGTGGTTTGCTATTTTTGACTTTTCTGAGCTAAAGTTTCTTAGTATTTCATAGGTGTGTGTTGTCTGAAACTTATGATTTGAGGTGTTTAATTTGTTATTTCCGAACTTTTCATAACCAGATTTCTTAGTCATTGTTCGGTGTGTGGTGTCTGAAACCTATGATTTGGGATGTGTGGGTTGCTATTTTTGACTTTTCTGAGCTAGGTTTCTTAGCCTTTCATAGGTGTGTGCGGTCAGAAAATTATGATTTGGGATTTCTAGTTGCTATTTGGACTTTTCAGAGCTAGGATTCTTTGTCCCTCATAGGTGTTTGTTGTCTGAAACCTATAGTTTGGGATGAATAGTTGGCTATTTCAGGCATTTATGTGCCAGGCTTCTTAGTATTTCGTAGGTGACTATTGTCTGAAACTTACGATTTGGGATACGTAAATTACTATTTTTGACTTTTCTGAGCTAAAGTTTCTTAGTATTTCTTAGGTGTGTTTTGTCTGAAACTTATTATTTGAGGTGTGTAATTTGTAATTTCCGACTTTTCATAACAAGACTTCTTAATCATTGATAGGTATGTGGTGTCTGAAATCTATGATTTGGGATGTGTGGGCTGCTATTGTTTACTTTTCTTAGCTAGGTTTCTTGGCCTTTCACAGGTGTTTGTGGTCAGAAAATTATGATTTGGAATTTGTAGTTTGCTTTTTGGACTTTTCAGAGCTAGGATTCTTATTCCGACATAGGTGATTGTACTCTGAAACCTATATTTTGCGATGAATACTTGGCTATTTGTGGCTTCTATGAGCCTGGCTTCTTAACATTTCGTAGGTGAATATTGTCTGAAACTTACGATTCCGGGTATGTAAATTACTATTTCTGGCTTTTCTGAGCTAGATATATTAGTCTTTCGTTGATGTGTGTTTTCTAAAACCCATGATTTGTGTTGGGTCCAGTGCTATTTTTGAATTTTCTCAGCAGGATTTCTTGGCCGTTCATAGATGTGTGTTGTCTGAAACTTATGATTTTAGGTGTGTAATTCGCTATTTAAGGCATGATCCATTCTATTTCTCCAAAATAATATAAAAAGTTTCGACTTCAGTTCAGATTTTTCTCAAAGAGATGAAAAAATTTAAAATACTGTTCCAAATTTTTCAAAGAAGATAGAAAAGTTCAAGTTTTATTATGAATTTTACCAAAGAACACAAGTCAATTCTAATTTCTCCAGAGAAAATAAAAATCTTCCACCTCAGTTTTAAGTTCACCAAGACATAAAAAGTTTAAAGTTTAGTTCAAATTTTTCCGTAGAAGAAAGGAAAAGTTATAGTATGATTTGTTATTATTTTCCATAAAGATGAAAAGTTTCACTTTAATTCTAAATTTTGGTAAATTTGGTTCCGACTTTTCTCAAAGAGATAAAAAAATTTAAAATAATGTTCCAAATTATTCATAGAAGATAGAAAAGTTCAAGTTCTCTTTTGAATTTTACCAAAGATCACAATTGAATTATAATTTCTCTAGAGAAAATAAGAATCTTCCATTTCAGTTTCAAGTTCACCAAGACATAAAAAATTTAAAGTTCACTTTTAAATTTTTCCGTAGAAGATAGGAAAAGTTATACTATGATTGTGATTATTTTCCATGAAGATAAAAAAAGTCACTTTAGTTCTAAATCTTCTTAAATCCAATTCCAATCTTTCTCAAAGAGATGAAAAAATTTAAAGTTCTGTTCCAAATATTTTCTCGGAAGAAGAAAAGTTCAACTTCGATTCTGAATTTTATCAATGAAAATGAAATAAGTTATTGATAAATTCTATTTTCCCAAAAATGACAAAAAAATTTCCGCTTCAGTTCAGATTTTTTTTTCTTAAGGAGATGAAGAAATTTAAAGTTCTGTTTTCCGCACGATGTTTAATCCCAAACTACATAAACGTGATTACAAAGCAGATTAAATATTAACAAAAATTATGTTAATAGTGAGCTCAAGATATAATTTTCTGTAAACGTTTATCATTAGTTACATATAATTGTTTAGGAAACTTTTTTCACACTATTCGAATGCTAAAAAGAAATATACGTTAAGATACAGAAAATCAAGGAAGAAAAAAAAAAATAACTATAAATGTTCAAATTTAAATTTACTTTAAACTTTTCTCCTAGTATACATATTATTGAGTTAAGATAACTTTTTTTCACAAGACGTTATTGCTCAAATGAAAGTTACGAGCTTATATAGTAAATCGGAGATTAAAAGATATATCTACGATCATTTGTTCAAACTTTAAATTCCGGTAAACTTATATCCAATTACAAATTTAATAGAGTGAAAAAAACTTTTTTCAAATAAAGTTTATTTTTCAACTAAAAGTAAAGAGTTGCAGAACTAAATCAAAGATGAACAGCAATAATAACGAATAATTGTTTAAATGTAACTTTTCTGTAAACATATCCAATGATATATTTAATGGAATGACGAAAACTTTTTTCCACAAGAGGTTATTTTTCAACTAAAAGTAAAGAGCTGCTACACTAAATCAAAGATGAACGGAAATAATAACGAATAATTGTTCAAGCGTAAATTTTCTGTAAACTTATATCCAATGATATATTTAATAGAGTGACAAAAACTTTTTTCACAAGAGGTTATTTTTCAATTAAAAGTAAAGAGCTGCAACACTAAATCAAAGATGAACAGAAATAATAACGAATAGTTGTTCAAGCGTAAATTTTCTGTAAACTTATATCAAATTATATATTTAATAGATTTAAAAAAAATTTTTTCCACAAGAATTTATTTTTCAAATGAAAGTAAAGGCCTTCTAAACTAAATCAAATATGAAAAGAAATAATGTAGTACAATTGTTCAATCGACAATTTCCTGTAAAGTTATATCCAATGATATATTTAATAGTGACGAAAAATTTTTTCCAAAAGAGGTTATTTTTCAGCTAAAAGTTAAGAGCTGCTACACTAAATCAAAGATGAACAGAAATAATGTCGAATAGTTGTTCAAACGTAAATGTTCTGTAAATTTATGTTACATTTCATATTTATTAGAGTGACAAAAAATTTTTTTTCACAATAGGCTATTTTTCAAATAAAAGTCAAGAGCTGCTACGCTAAATCAAAGATGAACGGAAATAATAACGAATAATTGTTCAAACGTAAAATTTCTGTAAACTTATGTTCAATGATATATTTATTAGATTGACAAAAACTTTTTTTTACAAGAGGCTATTTTTCAATTAAAATTCTAGAGTTGCAACGCTAATTCAAAGATGAACAGGAATATTAACAAATAATTGTTCAAATTTAAAGTTTCTTTAAACTGATATCCAATGATATATTTAATAGAGTGACAAAACCTTTTTTCTATAAGAGGTTATTTTTCAACTAAAAGTAAAGAGCTGCTACACTAAATCAAAGATGAACAGAAATAATGACGGATAATTGTTCAAACGTAAATTTCCTTTAAACTGTTATTAAATGATACATTTAATAGAGTGACAAAAACTTTCTATTACAAGTTGTTATTTTTCAATCAAAATTTAAGAGCTGCTAAGCTAAATAGAAGATGAACAGAGATGAGTTCAAATAACTGTTCAAGCTTAGATTTTCCGTAAACTTATGTCCAATGATATATTAGTTAGAGTGAAAAAAACTTTTTACAGGGGGCAGCCCTATTCACATACAGAATAATTTTTTGTTCGTCTTAAGTTTTAGCGTTGCTTCTTACTTCCAACTGAAAACTTATTTTTCATTTAATGTTTTACCTTTTTTTCAAATAATGCCATTAATGTCTCTTTGAATAGACCCTCTCTCATCACTTTAATTCTATTTGAGCACTGATTCAATTCGAACAGAAAACATTCTATCTAGTCTTCAGACTTTTAAAACACAGTAAACACGATTAGGGTATGTATTTTGTAGGGTTGGCTCTGTGGGAGTGTACTAGCTATCACACACCAAATTGGGCAGAATTCATCATTTTGGAGTTGAAAAGTGCACACAAAAAAAAAGGAAATGTAAAAGTCGTTTAAAATCTCCCTCCCCCCCCCAAACTCAAAATTTTCTGGGGGAACGTATTTTCAAGGTTTTATTCAAAGTGAACGGTCTTACCTTTCAGGAGTGAGGAGTCGTTCACATAAGATTGAGAATAAAATTCAAACTTATGCGCAAAGAGCGAGAAGTTTTAGTGTTGCTTCTTACTTCCAACTGAAAACTTATTTTTTAATTTGATGTTTTACCATTTTTCAAATAATTCCGTAAATATAGGTTTGAATATACCCTCTTTTATCAGTTTAATTCGATTCAGATACCGGTTTGGTTCAAACAGCAGACATTCTTTCTAGTCTTTAGACTTTTCAAGCATAATAAACTTGATTACGGTATATAATTTGTAGGACCTGTGGTGTTTTCCTTCAAAAACTTTCTCGTACAGCTAACTATTGATGTAAAACTATAAATCTAATTCATTTCAAGTATTTGCAATTGGACTAGAAAGTAAAATCTGTGTGAACGTGCTATCTACCACAGACCCAGATGGGCAGAATTCACATTTTAGAGTCAAAGATTGCACAAAAAAAGCAAATATGATAGCAATTTAAAATCTCCCTTCCCCCCAAACTCAAAAAGTTCTGGGGGGACAAATTTTCATTGTATTTTGAATATTTTCCTTTGGAAAACACACCGAAAAGCCATATTAAGAGCAAAATTTGTGAGTTTTTCACTGACAATTCCTTTTTAGCCAAGCCTTTATAATCAAGGGAACATAGTTCATCGTATTTTACATATTTTTGGTTGGAAAACACACCGAAAGGTCATATTATTTGAACTTACATCAAACGTTGGAGAGCATACGTTTGAAGAACTATCCATTATTTTTAGATATTGCTCTATATTTCAACTTATACTGACTTCTAAAACTTCAAAACCCTGAAATATACTGACCTAACGGTTATCTATTTGCGAAAATCGTACTAGGTGACGCTCTTAGAGCAATAATTACCTTTCTATCTATCACTTAACACTCGCGGGAATTACCACATCACTCACGGGGAAAGGAATCAAAACAATACTTCTTACATCATATAGTCTAATTGCGACAAACGAGGCATGTTCAATGCAGATTAAAACCAGAAAAGAATAGAAACACATAAAAATAACAAAAAAAGGGACTTGCAACCAATCATATGCCGAAGCGCTAGTGCTATCTAAGTAAAGAATGATGTGGGACGCAACATGTTGTTTTGTTTTTTTCTACATAGCTGGGCACTTCATATAGAAGGAGTGGTCTCAGAAACTTTGAAAAAGGCTTATTTGATTGGAAATTAAAGTGGCTAATGCCCAATTCACAGGAGGGGGCATGAAAACTATGGTTTTTAACTATGATATGCAAGACTAGAAAGAAAAGTCTTTAGGAGTTGCCCCCGCCCCTTCCGCCTCAACCCTCGCTCTTGAAATCCCCCCCCCACCCTAAAGTTGAAGTTTAGTCTAAACTAGCATAACCACAAAATTACACAATATTGCATAGAAATACCAAAACAATAGGTTAGGCTAGGTCAGGTTAGGTTAGAAGTTAGGTTTCTCCACGGTTAAGTTACGTTAGATTAGGTTAGCTTATCATGAGCGCTCATGAGAAGCTAACCTAATCTAATATAACTTAAACGTGGAGAAACCTAACTTCTAACCTGACCTAGCCTAACCTATGGTTTTGGTATTTCTATGCAATATTGTGTAATTTTGTGGTTATGCTAGATTACACTAAACTTCAACTTTAGGGGGGGGGGGATTTCAAGAGCGAGGGTTGAGGCGGTGGGCAGCCCCGATCCTAAAGACTTTTCTTTCTAGTCTTGCATATCATAGTTAAAAAACCATCGTTTTCATGCCCCCTCCTGTGAATTGGTCACTATCCACTTTAATTTCCAATCAAAAGAGCCCTTTTCAAAGTTTCTGTGACGATTCCTTCTATACGAAGTGCCCTGACTATGAAGAAAAAACAAAAAACAACACATTGTGCCCACATAGTTCTTTACTTAGGTAGCACTAGCGTTTCGGCATGCAGGCTTTCCAACGAAAATATTTAAATATGATGAAAATACGTTCCTAGAAATTTTGTGTTTGGGGGGAGGGGGTTTAAAATCCTATGGAAAATTTGAGGTTGGGGGCAGGGGGGTGTGGGGATTTCAAGAGCGCGGGTTGAGGCGGAAGGGGAGGGCGCAACTCCTAAAGACTTTTCTTTCTAGTCTTGCATATCATAGTTAAAAACCATAGTTTTCATGCCCCCTCCTGTGAATTGGGCATTAGCAACTTTAATTTCCAATCAAATGAGCCTTTTTCAAAGTTTCTGTGACGACTCATTCTATATGAAGTGCCCGGCTATCTAAAAAAAAACAAAACAACATGTTGTGTCCCACATCATTCTTTACTTAGATAGCACTAGCGCTTCGGCATATGATTGGTTGCAATTCCCTTTTTTTGTTATTTTTATGCGTTTCTATTCTTTTCTGGTTTTAATCTGTATTGAACATGCCTCGTTTGTCGCAATTAGACTATATGATGTAAGAAGTATTGTTTTGATTCCTTTCCCCGTGAGTGATGTGGTAATTCCCGCGAGTGTTTAGAAAGGTAATTATTGCTCTAAGAGGGTCACATTGAATGATTTTTGCGAATGGATAACCGTTAGGTCAGTATATTTCAGGGTTTTGAAGTTTTTGATGTCAGTATAGGCTGAAATATGTAACAATATCTAAAAATAAAGGACAGTTTTTCAAACGTATGCTCCCTAATGTTTGATGTAAGTTCAAATAATATGACCTTTCGTTGTGTTTTCCAGCCAAAAATAGGTAAAATACGATGAACTATGTTCCGTTGATCATAAAGGCTTGGCTAAAAAGGAATTGTCAGTGAAAATCTCACAAATTTTGCTCTTAATATGGCTTTTCGGTGTGTTTTCCAAAGAGAAATAATCAAAATGCAATGAAAATTTGTCCCCCCAGAAATTTTTGAGTTTTGGGGGGAAGGGAGATTTTAAATTGCTATCATATTTGCTTTTTTTTTGTGTGCAAGTTTTGTCTCTAAAGTGTGAATTCTCTCCATCGGGGTCTGTTGTAGATCGTTAAAATTCCACACATTTAACTTTCTAGTCTAACAGCGAATTCAAGATATGAATTAGTTTTATAGTTTTACATCAATAGTTCGCTGTACTAGAAAGATCTTGAAGGAAAACACCACCGGTCCTACAAACTATATAACATAATCAAGTTTATTATGCTTGAAAAGTCTAAAGACTAGAAAGAATGTCTGCTGTTTGAACCAAACCGGTACCTGAATCGAATTAAACTGATAAAAGAGGGTCTATTCAAACCGATATTTATGGCATTATTTGAAAAAATAGTAAAACATAAAATAAAAAAATATTTTTTCTTTGGTATTTAAGAAGAAACAATAAAACTTCTCGTTCTTTGCGCAGAAGTATTAATTTTATTCTCAATCTGTTTATAACGACTCCTCACTCCTGAAAGGTAAGACCATTCACTTTTAGTAAAACCTCGAAAAATCGGGCCCCCATAAATTTTTGAGTTTGGGGGGGGGAGGGTGATTTCAAACGACTATTATATTTGCTTTTTTTCTGTGTGCACTTTTTAACTCTAAAATGATGAATTCAGCCCATTTTGGTCTGTGGTAGCTAGTACACTCCCACAGAACCAACCCTACAAATTACATACCGTAATCGTGTTTACTGTGTTTGAAAAGTCTAAAGACTAGAAAGAATGTTTGCTGTTAGAATTGAACCAGTGCTCAAATATAATTAAAGTGATGAGAGAGGTTCTTTTCAAATAGACTTTAGTGTCATTATTTGAAAAAAAGGTAAAACATCAAATTAAAAATAATTTTTCAGTTGGAAGTAAGAAGCAACGCTAAAACTTAATACGAACAAATATTATTCTGTTTATAAATAGGGCTGCCCCCTGTAAAAAGTTTTATTCACTGTAACTAATACATCATTGTATATAAGTTTAACTTGTGAGCACGTTTTATCAGTTTAACGTCCTACTCTCTGACCTTCCTTTATATACCTCTTCGTCACGTTTAAAACATTTGGGCATTCGCCATTTGTGGAGAAAATTTTTTGTAGATATTAAATGTGACACAGGATAAGACTTAACAGAAAATTTACGCTTTAACTGACATTCGTCATTCTCTTCATTATGCGTTAAGGTGGTTTAGCAGCTCTTAAATTTTAGTTGAAAAATAACCTTTTCTTTAAAAATTTTTTCTTCACTCTATAAAATAAATAAGTGTATAAAATTCTACCGAAAATTTACGTTTGAACAATTGTTCGTTATTATTTCTGTTCATCTTTGATTTAGTGTTGAAGCAGTTTACTTTTAATTGAAAAATAAGCTCTTGTGAAAAAAAGTTTTTGTCACTATTAAATATATCATTGGATATAAGTTTACAGAAAATTTACGTTTGAGCAATTATTCGTTATTATTTCTGTTCATCTTTGATTTAGTGTAGCAGTTATTATCTTTTTGTTGAAAAATAGCCTCTTGTTGAAAAAAGTTTTGTCACTAATAAATATATCATTGTACATAACTTTACAGTAAAATTACTCCAAAACAATTATTCGACATTAGTTCTGTTAATCTTAAATTTAGCTTTGCAGCTATTTTCTTTTATTTAAAATAAAAGCTCGTGTATAAAAAAGGTTCCTTCACTATTAAATACATAAGTGTATATAAGTTTACAGAAACTTTACGTTTGAACAATTATTCGACATTATTTCTGTTCATCTTCGATTTAGTGTAGCAGCTGACGAATGAAAGATCTTTTTACGTAAATTTGGTATTGATACATGTTTCCAATCGCTGAGGCCAATGAGTAGTTTTTTTAGTTCTGGTAAGGATTTAACTCGGGGAAATTTAGTAAGTGGGGTGTATAAAATTCCGTGTTCTTGTGGGAAGTTCTATATTGGTAGGACTCACCAACAATTTGTTGAAAGGTTTATTGAACACCGTAATTTAATAGAAAAAACCCTACAATTAAGCAAGCCTCCAGAAACTTTCGTTTCAGCTTTAGCAGAGCATATTTGGCTTCAACCAGACCATTTTGTAAAATTTGATGAAGCCTTGGCTATTTCTAATGATAAGGGGTACACCCAATGGGCCAGGGAAGCCATAGAAATCAAAAAACATATGTTTGCTAACCTTTCCATAAATAGGGACACGGGTAATTTAAATATTGACCCAATTTATGATAACCTTCTAAAGAGTGAATCAATTGTCAATAAGGGAGTAAAGATTTTAAATAATCACCAGGGGACTATTTTACCTGTTAGACCAACACGATTTGCTTCAGTAATAGCTAACAAAAGGATTATTTCTCAACTGAATAATTAAAGTAATTTACAGTTTTTTTTTTTTTCCTCAGTTACTCTGGTGTCCTCACTGAATTAACTATTTTTTAGCATATTTTCCCTACGTGGATTTGTTTGCGCCGATTGTACATTTTTGTTGTTTTTTTTTTTTTTTGGTGGTGGTTTTATTGGTTTTTATTTTTATATTTTTTTTTTTTTTTTTTGTGTCTTTTGTGATGAAGACGCCTTGTTTTTATAAAGGCGAAAAATACGCGGTTTTTTTTTTCTGTTGTTTTCCTTTTATATCCACTAGCCACAGTCTCATTTGTTTGTTTTTTTTTTTTTTTTTTTTTTTTTTTTAGAGATTTTTCTCTTTGTTGGTTTTTAGTGTAGCAGCTCTTTACTTTTAGTTGAAAAATAACCTCTTTTGAAAAAATTTTTTGTCCCTCTATTAAATATATCATTGGATATAAGTTTACAGAAAATTTAAGTTTGAACAATTATTTGTTATTATTCCTGTTCATCTTTGATTTAGTGTAGCAGCTCTTTACTTTCAGTTGAAAAATAGCCTCTTGTGAAAAAAGTTTTTGTCACTCCATTAAATATATAATTCGATGTAAGTTTACAGAAAATTTAAATTTGAACAATTAATCCTTATTATTTCTGTTCATCTTTGATTTACTTTTTCTGCTCGTTACTTTTAGTTGAAAAATGACCTCTTGTGAAAAAGAGTTTTTGTCACTATTAAATATACCATTGGATATGTTTAAAGAAAAGTTAAATTTGAACAATTATTCGTTATTATTTCTGTTAATCTTTGATTTAGCGCAGCAACTCTTGACTTTTAGTTGAAAAATAAGCTCTACTTGAAAAAAGTTTTTTTCACTATTAAATATATCATTGGACATAACTTTACAGAAAATTTACGATTGAACAATTATTCCTTATTATTTCTGTTCATCTTTGATTTAGTGTAGCTGCTCTTTACTTTTAGTTGAAAAATAACCTCTTGTGAGAAAAGTTTTTGTCACTCTATTAAATATATCATAGGATATAACTTTACAGAAAAATTAAGTTTGAACAATTATTCGACATTATTTTTGTTCATCTTTGATTTGGTGTAGCAGCTCTTTACTTTTAGTTGAAAAATAACCTCTTGTGAAAAAAATTTTTTTCACTACTAAATATATCATTGGATATAACTTTACAGAAAATTTACGTTTGAACAATTATTCGAAATTATTTCTGTTCATCTTTGATTTAGCCTAGCAGCTCTTTACTTTTAGTTGAAAAATAACCTCTTGTGGAAAAAAGTTTTTTCACTCTATTAAATATATCATTGGACATAACTTTACAGAAAATTTACGTTTGAACAATTATTCAACATTATTTCTGTTCATCTTTGATTTAGTGTAGCAGCTCTTTACTTTTAGTTGAAAAATGACCTCTTGTGGAAAACAAAACTTTAAATATCTTCATCTCCTTGAGAAAAAAATCTGAACTGAAGTGGAAATTTTTATGTCATTTTTGGGAAAATAGATTTGATCAATAACTTATTTCATTTTCATTTAGAAAATTCAGAATCGAAGTTGAACTTTTCTTCTTCCGAGAAAATATTTGAAACAGAACTTTAAATTTTTTCATCTCTTTGAGAAAAGTCGGAATTGGATTTAAAAAGATTTAGAACTAAAGTGAAATTTTTATCTACATGGAAAATAATCACAATTATAGTATAAGTTTTATTATCTTCTACGGAAAAATTTAAAAGTGGACTTTAAATTATTTTTGTCTTGGTGAACTAGAAAATGAAATGGGATATTCTTATCTTCTCTAGACAAATTATAATTAAATTGTGATCTTTGGTAAAATTCAAAAGAGAACTTGAACTTTTCTATCTTCTATGAATAATTTGGAACAGTATTTTAAATTTTTTCATCTCTTTGAGAAAAGTCGGAACTGAATTTACCAAAATTTAGAATTAAAGTGAAACTTTTTATCTTTATGGAAAATAATAACAAATCATACTATAACTTTTCCTTTATTCTATGGAAAATTTCAAACTAAACTTTAAACTTTTTTTGTCTTGGTGAGCTTAGAAGTGAAGTGGAAGGTTTATATTTTCTCTGGAGAAATTAGAATTGACTTGTTTTCTTTGGTAAAATTCAGAATAGAACTTTAACTTTTCTATCTTCTTTGAAAAACTTGGAAAAGTATTTTAAATTTTTTCCTCTCTTTGATAAAAATCTGAACTGAAGTGGAAACTTTTTATATTATTTTGGAGAAATAGAATTTATCATGTCGGAAATAGCAAATTACACATCCCAAATCATAAGTTTCAGACAACACACACCTATGAAAGGCTAAGAAATCCAGCTCAGAAAAGTCAAAATAGCAATCCACCCATCCCAAATCATAGGTTTCAGACAACACACATCAACGAAAGACTAAGATATCTAGTTCAGAAAAGCCCGAAATAGTAATTTACATATCCCAAATCGTAAGTTTCAGACAATATTCACCTACGAAATACTAAGAAGCCTGGCTCATAAAAGCCTGAAATAGCCAACTATTAATCCCAAACTATAGGTTTCAGACAACAAACACCTATGAGGGACTAAGAATCCTAGCTCTGAAAAGTCCAAAAAGCAACTACAAATCCCAAATCATAATTTTCTGACCGCACACACCTATGAAAGGCTAAGAAACCTAGCTCAGAAAAGTCAAAAATAGCAACCCACACATCCCAAATCATAGGTTTCAGACACCACGAACCTACCAATGACAAAGAAATCTGGTTATGAAGAGTCAGAAATAACAAATTAAACACCTCAAATCATAAGTTTCAGACAACACACACCTATGAAATACTAAGAACTTTAGCCCAGAAAAGCCAGAAATAGTAATTTACATACCCCAAATCGTAAGTTTCAGACAATATTCACCTACGAAATGCTAAGAAGCCTGGCTCATAAAAGCCTCAAATAGCCAAGTATTCATCCCAAAATATAGGTTTCAGAGTACAATCACCTATGACGGAATAAGAATCCTAGCTCTGAAAAGTCCAAAAAGCAACTACAAATCCCAAATCATAATTTTCTGACCGCACACACATATGAAAGGCTAAGAAACCTAGCTCAGAAAAGTAAACAATAGCAAGCCAAACATCCCAAATCATAGGTTTCAGACACCACACACCTACCAATGACTAAGAAATCTGGTTATGAAAAGTCGGAAATAACAAATTACACATCTCAAATCATAAGTTTCAGACAACACAAACCTATGAAATACTAAGAAACTTTAGCTCAGAAAAGTCAAAAATAGCAAACCACCCATCCCAAATCATAGGTTTCAGACAACACATACCTATGAAAGACTAAGAAATTCATCTCAGAAAAGTCAAAAATAGCAACCAATACACCCTAAATCAAAGGTTTTAGACAACACACATCAACGAAAAACGGAGGCCGGGGAGGGCCTTTGGGGGTCGGGGGGGCCCTTGAGGGCCAGGTGGCCCTTTGGGAGCTTGGGGGACGTTTGCGGACCGGGGGCTTCGTTGGGGGTTGGGATCGGGGGATCGGAACCCTTTGGAGTTGGAGTAGGGAACCTCACGACACTGTCAAAATACAACTTGTGTATTATAACGACCACAGAGTTTTACCCTCAAATCCTCTTCTAAAATCATCTTTTAAAATCATCTTTTAAAATGTCTCTAACTGTTTTGCAAAAATAATTCCCTAAAATGTCTCAAAATGGTTTTGCCCAAATAATCCCTAAACGTAATATCAGCGTGTTCCTTTTGTTTTGGCATCCCTGCGATGTTACATTTGAAATTATTTGGAAACCCTTTCGTGAATCAATCTCTTCATTGCTAAGATCAAAACATTCGCTTGGAGGCAATTCTCTTGGTAGAACTCCAAAGACACTAATAGACATTCGCTCGGAAACAATTCTCTTTAGAAACAATAAATTAATTCCCCTTTCGTGAATCAATAACTCCCCTTAGAAACAACAAATTAATTCTCCTTTCTTGTCAATCAATCAATCATGACATCATCTGTCATGTGTGATCTAAAATTTGCCCCGGAAACAATTCTCTTTGGAAATACATCAAAGACATTAATTAACTTGACGTCATCTGTCAGACATTAATTAACTTCCCCGGAAACAATTCTGACATGTGATATTAGACTCAATAATCCATGAAAGTGAGAAAGTTCCTGTTTTTCCATTCTCACTGACAAAAACCATAAAACATACATAAATGTGACAAAGTTCCTTTTTTTCCATTCTCACTGACAAAAACCATAAAACAGACATAAATATGAGAAAGTTCCTGTTTTTCCATTCTCACTGACAAAAACCATAAAACAGACATAAATGTGAGAAAGTTCCTGTTTTTCATTCTCACTGACAAAAACCATAAAACATACATGAACTGCAGTTGACATCCATGAAAAACATCAAATAAATTGACCAACACACATAACCATCCAAGAAAACATCCATCAAAGTGATAAAATTCCTGTTTTTTCATTCTCACTGACAAAAACCATAAAACAGACATAAATCGATGATGACATCCACGAAAAACATCAAATAAATTGACCAACACACATAACCATCCAAGATACAACCATCAATGTGAGAAAATTCATGTTTTTCAAGTGAGAAAAATACTGTTTTTACATTCTCACTGACAAAAACCATAAAACAGACATAAATTGCTGTTGACATCCATGAAAAACATCAAATAAATTGACCAACACACATAACCATCCAAGAAAACATCCATCAAAGTGAGAAAATTCCTGTTTTTTCATTCTCACTGACAAAAACAATAAAACAGACATAAATTGATGTTGACATCCATGAAAAACATAAAATAAATTGACCAACACACATAACCATCCAAGAAACAGCCATCAATGTGAGAAAATTCCAGTTTTTTCAAGTGAGAAAAATACTGTTTTTCCATTCTCACTGGCAAAAACCATAAAACAGACATAAATTGCTGTTGACATCCATGAAAAACATCAAATAAATTGACCAGCACACATAACCCTCCAAGAAAACATCCATTAATGTGAAAAAATTCCTGTTTTTTCATTCTCACTGACAAAAACCATCTCCCTAATGACTCTATGCCCATATTTGGTGTGTGCGTGGGACCTCATGAGGCATCTCTACTCCTTGTCACTTTGATCTAGAAAAGTTCACTAGAAAATCCATCAAAATGTACTTATAAACCTACTTTACGAATCTTCAACCAGTCATACAGCATTTCTTTTCAACTCCCCGTAAAAAAAAAAAAAAAAAACAAAAAAAAAAATAATACTATGTCTTAGAACCTATGTGGCAAAACTACGTGACGGAAATTGTTAGAAAATATGTTTATAAGATTTTATTTGTACTTATAAGGAAGAACGTATCCAGTATTTCTGTTTGGAGGTGGGAGGTAACAAAAACTTTAAAAAATATACCAAAAATTTATTTGTGCATTTTTGCTACATTTTTTTTTTTTTTTTTTTTACAAGGGATGTGAATTGAAGAAACTAAATTCGCTGCTCTTATTTTAGAACTATCTGTTGAACTTTACGACAAAAAGTCGACGACCTGAACTGCTTCTCATAATAAGAATGAAATTTATGGCATAGAAACCTAGTTTTTGTAGCTTCAACCACCCCCCACTCCCACCCACACACGCATTAATTTTACTTCCCAGTCAAAATATTATGTGAAGCTATGCATATTCCGGTAAAATATTATATAAAACAATACATTAAAATATATAAGGCAAAAGAAAAAAAAACTATATGGAATAAATCGTTAATATCACTAAGCAGAAGGTCATAAATCAAGGTCTATTTTTTTTTTAAATTTATACTACAAAATAAAATGAATGATAGTTGCATGCCTAGAAAACGTGTTATTTGTTAGGAGGCTGCAATCCCCTACCCCTCTTCTTGCAACAAATAATATTTTACTTCCTATCTTTATCCCGTATTATCAAAAGAAATTTCTACTACGACTAAGTCGGATATATGTTAAAGAGTTATAAGTTTTGAAGCTTCAATAACCTCCCCTCCCCCCTCATTTTTTTAAACTTTCTTGTCAAAAGATCATAGAGTCTTATGCATCTCCCGGTAAAATATTATGTAAAAATAAGCACTAATACATATAAAGCAAAAGTAAAAAAAACTACATTCCATAAATCGTTATTAAGTACTTCATTTGCCCGTACAATAGTGGGCCCATCCCTGGATCTGCCAGTGACTAAGTAGAAGGTCATATATTAAAGTCTATTTTTTAAGATTTAAGCTACAGATTAGAATGAATTATAGTTGTATGCCTAGAAATTGCGCTATTTGTAAGGGGGCTACAATACTTTGCCTTTCTCCTTGCGATATAAAATTTGTATCTTCCTTGATTTATCCTGCATTTCTAAACATTTTTTCTACTAGGGACAAAGTGCGATAATAATTGAAGGTTTCGGCAGCGTAAAGCAGCACTGGCATAACATTGCTATTGAAGAGTCGTAACTTTAGCCGTATAGAGAAGCTTTGGGACCGCCATACTTTCCGTAACCTATTGAAGGCCCCATTGGCTTGGCCGATTTTTGTGAGCACTTCTTTTGTGGTCAATCCGGTACTTTCTATTATGCTTCCCAAATCAAACTACAGGTGAGCTTTATATCCCCATTTGATTCCATGTTCCCCATTGCCTTTGCTTTGCTCTTTAAGGCAAAGTCCAGCACAATGACCCATATAAATGGGGATAGAACGCAACCCTACTGAATTTCTGATGTAATAAAAAACCAGCTACCAACCTCATTTCCTATTTTAAACCCAGCAATGTTATTCTCGCACATAGCACTAATCACTTTAATGTAATAAATAAAAAAACAAGTTTTTTTTAACTGAAAGTAAGGAGCGACATTAAAATTTAAAACGAACAGAAATTATTCCGTATATGAAAGGTGCTGTCCCCTCCTCAACCCCTTGCTCTTTACGCTAAAGTTTTTTATTGTCTTAAAAGTTGTGAGAAAGAGTCAAACTTTAGCGTAAAAAGGTGAGGCTTGAGGAGGGGACAGCACCTTACATTTACGGAATAATTTCTGTTCGTTTTAAGTTTTAATGGTGCTCATTACTTTCAGTTAAAACAACTTGTTTTTTTATTTAATTTCTGAATGTTTTTGAATTATTTGAGGTTTTGATTTTGGCTCACCATACATCAATAACTGAAACGAAATTTGCATATTAATGTTGCTTTGTTTGGTTAAATGCCTTTCTCTAAAGTTGTTTAATTTTATTTAAGAACGATTATATTAGTAATAAATATACGTAACTTACGACTTAACTTACGTAACGAACTTCTATATTCATATATTTTTAAAACATATATTAGGGGGTTCACCCCCTAGTCAATACCTCGCTCTTTACGCTAAAGTTTGAACTTTGCCCCAATTCTTTAAAAATGACCCCTTAATCACAAAGGCCGTTAATTAGAATAAATAGCTCTTATGAATGTACTTAAAAAACTTTAGCGTAAAGAGCGAGGTAATGACTAGGGGGCTAACCGAATTATATACGTAATAAGTTTAACTCGTTTTAAGTTTTGATGTTGCTTCTTACTTTCAGTTCAGACACTTGTTTTCTTATTAATTTTTTTATGTTCGTTTTAAGTTTTGATGTTGCTCCTTACTTTCAGTTAGAAACTTGTTTTTTTTTCCTTTATTTTCTGATCATTTTCTTTAAATAATACGGGGAAATCTGGCGCCCTTTCATAGCAATGTCCTTTCCCCCATGAAAACTTCTCCACGGAAAGATCTTCCCACGTAATCCCCGACCCATCCACCCGACTACCAGAAAAATCCCCCCTGAAAACGTCTGTATACTTCCCAGTAACCAATACTATATTTAAACTTGGGCAAAGTACATAGCTTACAGCCCTTCCCCCGGGGACTGTGGGGGATTCAGTCATCCTCAAAGACATAGTTATTATGTTTTTCGACCATGCTGAACAAAATGGTTATCTCAAATTTTGATCGGGTTACAAAGGGGGGAAATTTTGCGTGGGAGGGGGCCTAGTTGCCTTCCATTTTTGGTCACTTAAAAAGAGTCCTAAAACTTTTAATTTCTGTTCGAATGAGCTCTCCCGAGATATTCTAGAACCACTGGGTCGATACGATCACCCCTGGGGAAAAAAACAAACGAAAAACCAAAAAACAAATAAACACGCATCCATGATCTTGCTTCTGGAAAAAATTCCACATTTTTGCATATATGAGCTTGAAACTCCAAATGAATTGCCTCAGTGAAAAATAAAAAATCACAGGCAGCCTAATCCATGGCCTAAGTAATGTCCGTGTAAGGAAAGTCTATATATAGTTTATGCATATTATGCATATTTCAGTAAGGCACTTCATACAAAAGGAACTGTCACAAATACTTTGAAAAAAACTAATTGGCAGAACTATTATTTCAGGAAATATTAAGGACAGTGTTGAACTAAATCAAAACACACTTAGTACATGCATGCTGTCAAAAGGGTGTATCTCAGGGGTCACTTAGGTTATTAAGTTGGAACTTTCAGGGAATGATTGTGGGCATTCAATTCACCAAAAGAAAATATGCGCAGGCAGCTACTGCTACTACTCCAACTACCACCATTACTAGTACTACTATTACTACTACGACTATTACGGCTACTACTACTGCTACTACTACAACCGCTACTTCTACTGCGACCACAAATACGGTTAAGGCTATTAAGGTGAAATTTTCGAATAATGTATTTGGGAAGTTTAACTAAATCAAAACACACTATACGCTTGCAAAATTTCAAAAGTGCGTATCACTAGTAACTTAGGAACCTTACTTTAGACCTTAGTTTTTCCAGTGCCTCCAAGGGCACAAAAGGCGTCAGTGAGTAGCCTCCAAAATTTGCTCAAGTTGGCCGCTGTGTGGGCGTCCTCCCAGTCATGGAAAAAACTCGTTTAAAGGGCTCTTCTGTCACGTTTGTACGTTGTATGAAGGGTAATCTTAGCTCTTCCTCAGTGTAGGGCGTCTTTAATTTGCCAGTGGAGGAAGATTTTAAGAAGTCTATGATCTGGAATACAGTGGATATGTCCAAGGCATCACCATCAGTAGTAAGGCATCTAGTACCACTGATCCTACATTGAATTACACGTGGATATGTGTGCAGTTTAACCGGTACATTGGCTTACCAGGGTCAGTCAAATTAACTTGATTAGCAGGTTTTTTTTTTAAACTTGGCTAATAGGTTTTTAAACCTATTACTAGGAACGGTACATGCATTCCATTTTTTGGAACTAGGAGTGAGATTGTGTGATGCTATCAGACTGGTTTTGTTTCATGGGTTCATTAATAGAATGATTAATGTTTTTGAAAAGGGTAATTACTCCTTTAGATTACGACTACAAAAGTACTTCACTAAACATAAGGCTATTTTGTTTTTCTGAATTTTCTGAGGGGGGATGGCGATGGTAACTATTTAGTTTAAGAAATTAGTTTACGAGTAGAAAAATGTTTCACTATAGATAAGGTTATTATGTTTTTCTGAACTTTCTGAGGGGGGATGGCGATGGTAAGTATTTAGTTTAAGAAATTAGTTTACGAGTAGAAAAATGCTTCACTACAGATAAGGCTATTGTGTTTTTCTGAACATGTGTGTTTTTTTTTACTAACTTTCTGAGGAAGGAGGGGTAACTATTTAGTTTAAAAATTAGTTTACGAGTAGAAAAATGCTTCACTATAGATAAGGCTATTGTTTGTTTTTTTTATGAACTTTCTGAGGGAGGAGGGGGTAACTATTTAGTTTAAAAAATTAGTTTAAGAGTAGAAAAATGTTTCACTAAAGATAAGGCTATTGTGTTTTTCTGAACATGTGTGTTTTTTTCTGAACTTTCGCAGGGCGGAAGGGGAAACTATTTAGTTTAAAAATTAGTTTACGAGTAGAAAAATGCTTCACTATAGATAAGGCTATTGTGTTTTTTTTATGAACTTTCTGAGGGAGGTGAGAGGGGGTAACTATTTAGTTTAAGAAATTAGTTTACGAGTAGAAAAATGCTTTCCTACAGATAAGGCTATTGTGTTTTTCTGAGCTTTCTGAGAGAGGTGGGGGGGGGGGTAACTTTTTAGTTTAAAAATTAGTTTACGAGTAGAAGAATGCTTCACTACAGATAAGGCTATTGTGTTTTTCTGAACTTTCTGAGGGAGGAGGGGGTAACTATTTAGTTTAAGAAATTAGTTTACGAGTAGAAAAATGTTTCACTACAGATAAGGCTATTGTGTTTTTCTGAACTTTCTGATGGGGGATGGAGATGGTAACTATTTAGTTTAAGAAATTAGTTTACGAGTAGAAAAATGTTTCACTACAGATAAGGCTATTATGTTTTTCTGAACTTTCTGAGGGGGGATGGCGATGGTAACTATTTAGTTTAAGAAATTAGTTTACGAGTAGAAAAATGCTTCACTACAGATAAGGCTATTGTGTTTTTCTGAACATGTGTGTTTTTTTTTTCCTAACTTTCTGAGGAAGGAGGGGTAACTATTTAGTTTAAAAATTAGTTTACGAGTAGAAAAATGCTTCACTACGGATAAGGCTATTGTGTTTTTTCTTCTGAACTTTCTGAGGGAGGTGGGGGTAACTATTTAGTTTAAGAAATTAGTTTACGAGTAGAAAAATGCTTCACTACAGATAATGCTATTGTGTTTTTCTGAACATGTGTGTTTTTTTTTCTGAACTTTCTGAGGGAGGAGGGGGTAACTATTTAGTTTAAAAATTAGTTTACGAGTAGAAAAATGCTTCACTACAGATAAGGCTATTGTGTTTTTTTTCTGAACTTTCTGAGGGAGATGTGTGTTTGTCTGAACGTTCTGAGGGAGGAGGGGGTAACTATTTATTTTAAAAAATTAGTTTACGAGTAGAAAAATGTTTCACTACAGATAAGGCTATTGTGTTTTTCTGAAATGTCTGAGGGGGGGGAGGGCGATGATAAATATTTAGTTTAAAAAATTAGTTTACGAGTAGAAAAATGCCTCACTACAGATAAGGCTATTGTGTTTTTCTGAACATGTGTGTTTTTTTTCCGAACTTTCTGAGGGAGGAGGGGGTAACTATTTAGTATAAAAATTAGTTTACGAGTTGCAAAATGCTTCACTACAGATAAGGCTATTGTGTTGTTCTGAACTGTCTGAGAGAGGTGGGGGGTAACTTTTTTGTTTAAAAATTAGTTTCCGAGTATAAAAATGTGTCACCACCGATGAGGATGTTGTGTTTCTCTGAACTTTCGGAGGGGGGAGGGGGTAAGTATTTAGTTTAAGAAATTAGTTTACGAGTAGAAAAATGCTTCACTACAGATAAGGCTATTGTGTTTTTCTGAACATGTGTGTTTTTTTTTTCCTAACTTTCTGAGGAAGGAGGGGTAACTATTTAGTTTAAAAATTAGTTTACGAGTAGAAAAATGCTTCACTACAGATAAGGATATTGTGTTTTTTTTTATGAACTTTCTGACGGAGGAGGGGGAAAATATTTATTTTAATAAATTAGTTTACGAGTAGAAAAATGCTTCACTAAAGATAAGGGTCTTATGTTTTTCTTAACATGTGTGTTTTTTTTCTGAACTTTCTGAGAGAGGTGGTGGGTAACCTTTTAGTTTAAAAATTAGTTTACGATTAGAAAAATGTTTAACTACAGATAAGGCTATTGTGTTTTTTTTTATGAACTTTCTGAGGGAGATGAGTGGGGGTAACTATTTATTTTAAGAAATTAGTTTACGAGTAGAAAAATGCTTTCCTACAGATAAGGCTATTGTGTTTTTCTGAGCTTTCTGAGAGCGGTGGGGGGGGGGAAACTTTTTAGTTTAAAAATTAGTTTACGAGTAGAAGAATGCTTCACTACAGATAAGGCTATTTTGTTTTTCTGAAATTTCTGAGGGAGGAGGGGGTAACTATATAGTTTAAAAAATTAGTTTACGAGTAGAAAAATGTTTCAATACAGATAAGGCTATTGTGTTTTTCTGAACTTTCTGAGGGGGGATGGCGATGGTAAATATTTAGTTTAAAAAATTAGTTTACGAGTAGTAAAATGCCTCACTAAAGATAAGGCTATTGTGTTTTTCTGAAGTTGTGTGTTTTTTTTCCGAACTTTCTTAGGGAGGAGGGGGTAACTATTTAGTTTAAAAATTAGTTTACGAGTAGAAAAATGCTTCACCAGAGATAAGGCTGTTGTGTTTTTCTGAACTTTCGGAGGGGGGAGGGGGTAAGTATTTAGTTTAAGAAATTAGTTTACGATTAGAAAAATGCTTCACTACAGATAAGGCTATTGTGTTTTTTTTCTGAACTTTCTGAGGGAGGTGGGGGTAACTATTTAGTTTAAGAAATTAGTTTACGAGTAGAAAAATGCTTCACTACAGATAAGGCTATTGTGTTTCTCTGAACTTTCTGAGAGAGGTTGGGGGTAACTTTTTAGTTTAAAAATTAGTTTACGAGTAAAAGAATGCTTCACTACAGATAAGGCTATTGTGTTTTTCTGAACTTTCTGAGGGGGGAGGGGTTAACTATTTAGTTTGAAAAATTAGTTTACGAGTAGAAAAATGTTTCTCTACAGATAAGGCTATTGTGTTTTTTTTCTGAACTTTCTGAGGGAGATGAGTGGGGGTAACTATTTAGTTTAATAAATTAGTTTACGAGTAGAAAAATGCTTTCCTACAGATAAGGCTATTGTGTTTTTCTGAGCTTTCTGAGAGAGGTGGGGGGGGTAACTTTTTAGTTTAAAAATTAGTTTACGAGTAGAAGAATGCTTCACTACAGATAAGGCTATTGTGTTTTTCTGAACTTTCTGAGGGAGGAGGGGAAAACTATTTAGTTTAAAAAATTAGTTAACGAGTAGAAAAATGTTTCACTACAGATAAGGCTATTGTGTTTTTCTGAACTTTCTGAGGGGGATGGCGATGGTAACTATTTAGTTTAATAAATTAGTTTACGAGTAGAAAAATGTTTCACTACAGATAAGGTTATTATGTTTTTCTGAACTTTCTGAGGGTGGATGGCGATGGTAACTATTTAGTTTAAGAAATTAGTTTACGAGTAGAAAAATGCTTCACTACAGATAAGGCTATTGTGTTTTTCTGAACATGTGTGTTTTTTTTTTCCTAACTTTCTGAGGAAGGAGGGGTAACTATTTAGTTTAAAAATTAGTTTACGAGTAGAAAAATGCTTCACTACAGATAAGGCTATTGTGTTTTTTCTTCTGAAATTTCTGAGGGAGGAGGGGGTAACTATTTTGTTTAAGAAATTATTTTACGAGTAGAAAAATGCTTCACTACAGATAAGGCTCTTGTGTTTTTATGAACATGTGTGTTTTTTTTATGAACTTTCTGAGGGAGGAGGGGGTAACTATTTAGTTTAAAAAATTAGTTTAAGATTAGAAAAATGCTTCACTACAGATAAGGCTATTGTGTTTTTTTTTCTGAACTTTCTGAGGGAGATGAGTGTTTTTCTGAACTTTCTGAGGGAGGAGGGGGTAACTATTTAGTTTAAAAAATTAGTTTACGAGTAGAAAAATGTTTCACTACAGATAAGGTTATTGTGTTTTTCTGAACTTTCTGAGGGGGGAAAGCGATGGTAACTATTTAGTTTAAGAAATTAGTTTACGAGTAGTAAAATGCCTCACTACAGATAAGGCTATTGTGTTTTTCTGAACATGTGTGTTTTTTTTCCGAACTTTCTTAGGGAGGAGGGGGTAACTATTTAGTTTAAAAATTAGTTTACGAGTTGAAAACTGCTTCACTACAGATAAGGCTATTGTGATTTTCTGAACTGTCTGAGAGAGGTGGGGGGTAACTTTTTAGTTTAAATATTAGTTCACGAGTAGAAAAATGCTTCACCCCAGATGCGGCAGTTGTGTTTTTCCGAACTTTCGGAGGGGGGAGGGGGTAAGTATTTAGTTTAAGAAATTAGTTTACGAGTAGAAAAATGCTTCACTACAGATAAGGCTATTGTGTTTTTCTGAACATGTGTGTTTTTTTTTACTAACTTTCTGAGGAAGGAGGGGTAACTATTTAGTTTAAAAATTAGTTTACGAGTAGAAAATGCTTCACTACAGATAAGGCTATTGTGTTTTTTTTTATGAAATTTCTGAGGGAGGTGGGGGTAACTATTTAGTTTAAGAAATTAGTTTACGAGTAGAAAAATGCTTCACTATAGATAAGGCTATTGTGCTTTTCTTAACATTTGTGTTTTTTTTCTGAACTTTCTCAGGGAGGTAGGGGTAAGTTTTTAGTTTAAGAAATTAGTTTACGATTAGAAAAATGCTTCATTGCAGATAAGGCTATTGTGTTTTTTTTCTGAACTTTCTGAGGGAGGTGAGTGGGGGTAACTATTTAGTTTAAGAAATTAGTTTACGAGTAGAAAAATGCTTTCCTACAGATAAGGCTATTGTGTTTTTCTGAGCTTTCTGAGAGAGGTGGGGGGGGGGTAACTTTTTAGTTTAAAAATTAGTTTACGAGTAGAAGAATGCTTCACTACAGATAAGGATATTGTGTTTTTCTGAAATTTCGGAGGGAGGAGGGGGTAACTATTTAGTTTAAAAAATTAGTTTACGAGTAGAAAAATGTTTCACTACAGATAAGGCTATTGTGTTTTTCTGAACTTTCTGAGGGGGGATGGCGATGGTAACTATTTAGTTTAAGAAATTAGTTTACGAGTAGTAAAATGCCTCACTAAAATTAAGGCTATTGTGTTTTTCTGAACATGTGTGTTTTTTTTCCGAACTTTCTTAGGGAGGAGGGGGTAACTATTTAGTTTAAAAATTAGTTTACGAGTTGCAAAATGCTTCACAACAGATAAGGCTATTGTGTTTTTCTGAACTTTCTGAGAGAGGTGGGGGGTAACTTTTTAGTTTAAAAATTAGTTTACGAGTAGAAAAATGCTTCACCACAGATGAGGCTGTTGTGTTTTTCTGAACTTTCGGAGGGGGGAGGGGGTAAGTATTTAGTTTAAGAAATTAGTTTACGAGTAGAAAAATGCTTCACTACAGATAAGGCTATTGTGTTTTTCTGAACATGTGTGTTTTTTTTTTCCTAACTTTCTGAGGAAGGAGGGGTAACTATTTAGTTTAAAAATTAGTTTACGAGTAGAAAATGCTTCACTACAGATAAGGCTATTGTGTTTTTTTTTCTGAACTTTCTGAGGGAGGTGGGGGTTACTATTTAGTTTAAGAAATTAGTTTACGAGTAGAAAAATGCTTCACTACAGATAAGGGTATTGTGTTTTTCTGAATATGTGTGTTTTTTTTCTGAACTTTCTGAGAGAGGAGGGGGTAACTATTTAGTTTAAAAATTAGTTTACGATTAGAAAAATGATTCACTACAGATAAGGCTATTGTGTTTTTTTTCTTAACTTTCTGAGGGAGATGAGTGGGGGTAACTATTTAGTTTAAGAAATTAGTTTACGAGTAGAAAAATGCTTTCCTACAGATAAGGCTATTGTGTTTTTCTGAGCTTTCTGAGAGAGGTGGGGGGGGGGTAACTTTTTAGTTTAAAAATTAGTTTACGAGTAGAAGAATGCTTCACTACAGATAAGGATATTGTGTTTTTCTGAAATTTCTGAGGGAGGAGGGGGTAACTATTTAGTTTAAAAAATTAGTTTACGAGTAGAAAAATGTTTCACTACAGATGAGTCTATTGTGTTTTTCTGAACTTTCTGAGGGGGGATGGCGATGGTAACTATTTAGTTTAAGAAATTAGTTTACGAGTAGAAAAATGCCTCACTAAAGATAAGGCTATT
>NC_142798.1:84740502-84810502 GCF_049724085.1 Artemia sp. Qi Xiang Cuo | reverse complement strand
TATATTCTTTTAGCTTCGAGTTTTATATATTATATTCATATATATTAGAGTATTTTATCTTATAGACATAAAGATTATATTCTTATAGATTATAGTCTTATATATTATAGTGTTATAGCTTAGAGTCTTATAGCTTAGAGTCTTCTAGCTTAGAGTATTAAAGCTTAGAGTCTTATAGCTTAGAGTCTTATAGCTTAGAGCTTGGAGTTTTATAGCTTAGAGTTTAATAGCTTAGAGTCTTACAGCTTAGAGTCTTTTAGCTTAGAGTCTTATAGCTTATTAGAGTCTAAGAGTCTTATAGCTTAGAGTCTTGTAGCTTGAAGTCTTATAGCTTAGTGTCTTATAGCTTAGAGTCTTATAGCTTAGAGTCTTATAGCTTAGAGCCTTATAGCTTCGAGTCTTATAGCTTAGAGTCTTATAGCTTAGAGTCTTATAGCTTCGAGTCTTAGAGTTTAGAGACTTATAGCTTAGAGTCTTATAGCTTAGAGTCTTAAAGCTTAGAGTCTTATAGCTTAGATTTTTATAGCTTATTAGATTCTAAGAGTCTTATAGCTTAGAGTCTTCTAGCTTGAAGTCTTATAGCTTAGAGTCTTATAGCTTAGAGTCTTTATAGCTTAGAGTCTTATAGCTTAGAGTGTTATAGCTTAGAGTCTTATAGCTTAGAGTCTTATAGCTTAGAGTGTTATTTCTTAGAGTGTTATGGGTTAGAGTATTGTAGCTTAGAGACTTACGGCTTAGAGCCTTATGGCTTAGAGTCTTTTGGCTTAGAGTCTTATAGCTTCGAGTCTTATAGATTAGAGTCTTATAGTTGAGAGTCTTATAGCTTAAAGTCTTATAGCTTAGAATCTTATAGCTTAGGATCTTATAGCTTAGAGTCTTATAGATTAGAGCTTTATAGATTAGCGTCTTATAGATTAGAGTATTATATCTTAGAGTCTGATAGCTTAGAGTCTTATAGCTTAGGATCTTATAGCTTAGAGTCTTATAGATTAGCGTGTTACATTTTATAGTTTTATAAATTAGAGTTGTTTAGCTTAGAGTGTATAGCTTAGAGTCTTATAGCTTAGAGTCTTATAGCTTAGAATCTTATAGCTTAGAGTCTTATTGCTTAGAGTCATATAGCTTAGAGTCTTATAGCTTAGAGTCTAATAGCTTAGAGTCTTATAGCTTAGAGTAATATAGCTTAGAGTCTTATATCCTATAGTCTTATAGCTTAGAGTGTTATAGCTCAGAGTCTTATAGCTTAGAGTCTAATAGCTTAGAGTCTTATAACTTAGAGTCTTATAGCTTATAGTCTTAAAGCTTAGAGTCTTATACCTTAGAGTCTTATAGCTTAGGGTCTTATAGCTTAAAGTCTTATAGCTTAGAGTTTTATAGCTTAGAGTCTTATAGTTAGAGTCTTATAGCTTAGAGTCTTATAGCTTAGAGTCTTATTGCTTTGAGTCTTATAGCTTAGAGTATTAGAGCTTATAGTGGTATTGCTGATAGTCATCCAGCTTAGAGTGTTAGAAATACGAGTCTTAGAGCTTATACTCATAGCGCTGAGAGTTGTATACCATTGAGTCTTATAGCTTAGTGTCTTTTAGCTCCGAGGGTTATAGCTTAAACTTACATCTTCGCGTCTTACAGCTTAAAGTCTTTGAGCTATTTGTATTTTTGCTTCGTCTATTATTGCATTGAATCTGACAGCTCAGAGTATTACACATTAGAGTTTTAATGCATTTTGAGTAATAGCATATAGTGTTAAAGCTTCGATTCTTTTAGCTTAGAATATTATAGGTTAGAGTCTTATCGATTAGAGTCTTATAGTTAGAGTCTTATAGCTTAGAGTCTTATAGCTTAGAGTCTTATAGCTTAGAGTCTTATAGCTTAGTCTTATAGCTTAGAGTCTTATAGCTTAGTCTTATAGCTTAGAGTCTTATTGCTTAGTGTTTTAGAGCTTAAAGTTTTAGCTATGATTGTCATATCTATTAGTCCCTTATATACTAATGTCATATCTATTAGAGTCTAATATAGTAGAGTCTTATATCTGATAGTCTTATAGCTTAGAGTCTAATAGCTTAGAGTCTTATAGATTAGAGTCTTGTAGCTTAGAGTCATATAGCTAAAAGTCTATAGCTTTTAGCTTAGAGTCTTGTAGCTTAGTCTCTTTTAGCTTATAGTCTTTTAGATTAGAGTATTTTAGCTTAGAGTCTTATAGCTTTGAGTCTTTTAGCTTAGAGTCTTATAGCTTATAGTCTTATAGCTTACAGTCTTATAGCTTAGTCTTTAATCTAAAAAGTCTCATATAGCTAAAAGTCTCATATATAGCTATACACCTTATAGCTAAAAGTCTCATAGCTTAGAGTCTTATAGCTTAGAGTCTTATAACTTAGAGTCTTATAGCTTAGAGTTTTATTGCTTAGAGTCTTATAGCTTAGAGTCTTATAGCTTAGAGTCATATAGCTTAGATTCTTATATCTTATATTATTCTATCTAAGATTTTTTTATCTTCGAGTCTGTTAGCTTATAGTCTTATAGATTAGAGTATTATAGATTAGAGTATTATCTATTAGAGACTTATAGATTAGAGTGTATAGCTTAGAGTCTTATAGCTTATAGTCTTATAGCTTATAATCTTTTATCTTATAGTATTATAACTTAGAGTCTTATAGCTTAGAGTCTTATAGCTTAGAGTCTTACAGCTTAGAGTCTTATAGCTTAGAGTGTTACATCTTATAGTCTTATAGCTTATAACCTTATAGCTTATTGTACTAGATATTATAGTAGTGTAGCTTAGAGTAGTATATCTTAGAGTCGTATAGCTTAGAGTCGTCTTGTAGCTTAGAGTCTTATATAGTATAGTCTTATAGATTTTAGTATTATATATTAGAGTCTTATAGATTATTGTCTTATATATTAGAGTATTGTTTATTTGAGTCTTAGTTCTTTGATTATTTTATCTAAGAGTTATTATGCTTATTGTCTTATAGATAAGAGTTTTATAGCTTAGAGTATTATAGATTAGAGTTTTATAGCTTAGAGTCTTATAGTTAGAGTCTTATAGCTTAGAGTCTTATAGCTTAGAGTCTTATAGCTTAGAGTCTCATAGCTCAGAGTCTTATAGATTAGAGTCTTATAGCTTAGAGTCTTATAGCTTAGAGTCTTATATCTTAGAGTCTTATAGCTTAGAGTCTTATAGCTTAGAGTTTTATAGCCTAGAGTCTTATAGCTTAGAGTCTTATAGCTTAGTCTTATAGATTAGAGTCTTATAGCTTAGAGTCTTATTGCTTAGAGTCTTTTAGCTTAGAGTCTTATAGCTTAGAGTCTTGTAGCTTAGAGTCTTATAGCTTAGAGTCTTATAGCTTAGAGTCTTATAGCCAAGAGTCTTATAGCTAAAACTCTTATAGCTAAAAGTCTATAGCTTATAGCTTAGAGTCTTGTAGCTTAGAGTCTTATAGCTTATAGTCTTATAGCTTAGAGTCTTATAGCTTAGAGTCTTATAGCTTAGAGTCTTATTGCTTAGAGTTGTATAGCTTAGAGTCTTATAGCTTACAGTCTTATAGCTTAGAGTCTTTAAGCCTAGAGCCTTATAGCTAAAAGTCTCATAGCTTAGAGTCATATAGCTTAGAGTCTTATAGCTTAGAGTCTTATAGCTTAGAGTTTTATAGCTTAGAGTCTTATATCTTAGAGTCTTATAACTTAGAGCTTGGAGTCTTATAGCTTAGAGTCTTATAGCTTAGAGTCTTAAAGCTTAGAGTTTTATAGCTTAGAGTCTTATATTTTATAGTCTTATAGCTTATTAGAGTCTAAGAGTTATAGATTAGAGTCTTGTAGCCTGAAGTCTTATAGCGTAGAGTCTTATAACTTAGAGTCTTATAGCTTAGAGTCTTATAGCTTAGAGTCTTATAGCTTAAAGCTTTGAGTCTTATAGCTCATAGAGTTACAGCTTAGAGTCTTACACCTTAGAGTCTTATAGCGTAGAGTCTTATAGCTTATTAGAGTCTTAGATTCTTATATATTAGAGTCTTTTATCTTGATGTACTATAGATTTGATTCTTGGATCTTATTGTCTTACAGCTTATAGTTTTACATCTTAGAGTCTTATATCTTAGAGTGTTTTAGATTAGAGTCTTATAGCTTAGAGTCTTATAGCTTAGAGTCTTATAGCTTAGATTATTATAGCTAAAAGTCTTATAGCTTATTAGAGTCTAAGAGTCTTACAGTTTAGAGTCTTCTAGCTTGAAGTCTTATAGCTTAGAGTCTTATAGCTTAGAGTCTTATAGATTAGAGTATTATAGATTAGATTATTATAGATTAGATTCTTATAGATTAGAGTCTTTTAGCTTAGAGTATTATATCTTAGATTCTTATAGCATCTAGTCTTATACCTTAGAGTCTTAAAGTTTAGCGTGTTACAGATTAAAGTATTACACCTCATAGTCATATGGCGAAGTTCCTTACAGCTTAGAGTCTTCTAGGTTATAGTCTTATGGATTATAGTCTTATAGCTTAGAGTCTTATAGTCTTAGAGTCTAATAGCTTAGAGTGTTATAGCTTAGAGTATTATAGCTTAGAGTCTTATAGCTTAGAGTCTTATAGCTTAGAGTCTTATAGCTAAAAGTCTTATAGCTTATTAGAGTCTAAGAGTCTTACAGTTTAGAGTCTTGTAGCTTGAAGTCCTATAGCTTAGAGTCTTGTATCTTAGATTATGATATCTCATATTCTCGTTTCTCAGATTCTCTTATCTTAGGTATAATTAGCTTAGTCCTTTATCTTAGAAACTAGATTCTTATATCTTATAGTCATATAAAGTATATACTTACATCTTATAGGCTTATAGCTTAATTTCTTACAGCTTTTATTCATATACATTATAGTCTTATAGTTTAGAGTCTTCTAGCTGAGACTCTTATCGCTTAGAGTCTTAGCGCTTAGAGTCTTATAGCTTAGAGTCTTACAGCTTAGAGTCTAATAGCTAAGATGCTTTTAGATTATGGTATTGAGAATAATACTCATATGGCTCAGAGACTATTAGCATAGAGTCTAATTTAATCTATTCTTATATAATTTTGTCTTTTATCTTATATAATAATATAATATTGTCTAATATATTATATACATTTATCTTAATTAATAATATCTTTTATTAATATATATAATTTAATAATATCTAAGTTACATATTTCTGAGTGTCTAATAGGTTATAGTATTTTAGATTAGAGAGTGGAGTGTTATAGCTTAGTGTGTTATAGCTTAGAGTCTTACAGCTTAGAGTCTTCTAGCTTAGAGTCTTATAGCTTATTAGAGTTTAAGAATCTTATAGCTTAGAGTCTTTTAGCTTTAAGTCTTATAGCTTAGAGTCTTATAGCTTAGATTCTTATAGCTTAGAGTCTTATAGCTTAGAGTCTTATAGCTTAGAGTCTTATAGCTTAGAGTCTTATAGCTTAGAGTCTTATAGCTTAGAGTCTTATGGCTTAGAGTCTTATGGCTTAGATTCTTATGGATTAGAGTCTTATTGTTTAGAGTCTTATAGCTTAGAGTCTTATAGCTTAGAGTCTTATAGCTTAGAGTCTTATAGCTTAGAGTCTTATAGCTTAGAGTCTTATAGATTAGAGTCTTAAAGCTTAGAGTCTTATAGCTTAGAGTATTATAGCTTATAGTCTTATAGCTTAGAGTCTTATAGTTTAGAGTCCTATAGCTTAGAGTCGTATAGCTTAGAGTCTTAAAGCTTAGATTATTATTGCTTAGAGTCTTATAGCTTAGAGCTTGGAGTGTTATAGCTTAGAGTTTAATAGCTTAGAGTCTTACAGCTTAGAGTCTTATAGCTTAGAGTCATATAGCTTATTAGAGTCTAAGAGTCTTATAGCTTAGAGTCTTGTAGCTTGAAGTCTTATAGCTTAGAGTCTTATAGCTTAGAGTCTTATAGCTTAGAGTCTTATAGCTTAGAGTCTTATAGCTTAGAGTCTTCTAGCTTAGAGTCTTATAGCTTATTAGAGTTTAAGAGTCTTATAGCTTAGAGTCTTGTAGCTTGAAGTCTTATAGCTTAGAGTCTTATAGCTTAGAGTCTTATAGATTAGAGTCTTATAGCTTAGAGTCTTATATCTTAGAGTCTTATAGCTTAGAGTCTTATAGCGTAGAGAATTATATATTAGAGTCTTATAGCTTAGAGCCTTATGGCTTAGAGCCTTATGGCTTAGAGTCTTATGGCTTAGAGTCTTATAGCTTAGAGTCTTATAGCTTAGAGTCTTATAGCTTAGATTCTTGTAGATTAGATTCGTAGAGCTTAGAGCCATGAGGATTAGAGCCAAATAGCTTAGAGTCTTATAGATTATAGCATAATAGCTTATAGTCTTATAGCTTAGAGTCTTATTGCTTATATTCTTATAGTTTAGAGTCTTATAGCTTAGAGTCGTATAGCTTAGAGTCTTAAAGCTTAGAGTCTTATAGCTTAGAGTCTAATAGCTTAGAGCGTGGAGTGATATAGCTTTGAGTATTATATCATAGAGTCTTACAGCTTACAGTCTTTTAGTGTAGAGTATTATAGCTAATTAGAGTCTTATAGTCTTATATCTTAGAGTCTTGTATCTTGAAGTCTTATAGCTTTGAGTCTTTTAGCTTAGAGTCTCCTCGCAAAGAGTGTTAGTTCTTAGAGCATTAAATATTAGATCCTTTTGTCTAAGAGTATTAAAGATTATAGAAGTATATCTTTTATTTTTATAGCTTAGAGACTTATTGCTTAGAGTCTTATTGCTTAGAGTCTTATGGCTTAGAGTCTTATAGCTTAGAGTCTTATAGTTTAGAGTCTTATAGATTAGAGTCTTATAGCTTAGAGTTTTATAGCTTAGAGTCTTATAGCTTAGATTCTTATAGCTTATTAGAGTCTTAGAGTCTTATAGCTTAGAGTCTTGTAGCTTGTAGTCTTATAGCTGAGAGTCTTATAGCTTAGAGTCTTATAGCTTAGAGTGTTACAGCTTAGAGTCTTATAGCTTAGAGTCTTATTGCTTAGAGTCTTATTGCTTAGAGTCTTATAGCTTAGAGTCTTATAGCTTAGAGCCTTATGGCTTAGCGCCTTATGGCTTAGAGCCTTCTGGCTTAGAGTCTTTTGGCTTAGAGTCTTATAGCTTAGAGTCTTATAGTTTAGAGTCTTATAGCTGAGAGTCTTATAGCTTAAAGTCTTATGGCTTATAGTCTTATAGCTTTGAGTCTTATAGCTTAGAGTTATCTAGCTTTGAGTCTTATAGCTTAGAGTCTTATAGCTTAGAGTCTTTTAGCTTAGAGTCTTATAGCTTAGAGTCTTATAGCTTAGATTATTATAGCTTAGAGTCTTATAGCTTAGAGTCTTATAGCTTAGAGTCTTATAGCATAGAGGCTTATAGCTTAAGAGTCTTATAGCTTAGAGCTTAGAGCCTTATGGCTTAGGGTCTTATAGCTTAGAGTCTTACAGCTTAGAGTCTTATAGTTAAGAGTCTTATTGTTTAGAGTCTTATAGCTTAGAGTTTTATAGCTTAGAGTCTTATAGCTTAGATTTTTATAGCTTATTAGAGTCTAAGAGTCTTATAGCTTAGAGTCTTTTAGCTTTAAGTCTTATAGCTTAGATTCTTGTAGCTTAGAGTCTTATAGCTTAGAGTCTTATAGATTAGAGTCGTATATCTTAGAGTCATGTATCTTATAGTCTTAATGCTTAGATTCTTATAGCTTAGATTCTTATTTCTTAGAGTCTTTTTTAGTAGAGTCTTATATATCTTTTACTTATAGCTTAGAGCCTTATTGCTTAGAGCCATATTGCTTAGAGTCTTATGGCTTAGAGTCTTATAGCTTAGAGTCTTATAGTTTAGAGTCTTATAGTTTAGAGTTTTATAGCTTAGAGTCTTATAGCTTAGAGTCTTACAGCTTAGAGTCTTATAACTTATTAGAGTCTTAGAATCTTATAGCTTAGAGTCTTCTAGCTTGAAGTATTATAGCTTAGAGTCTTATAGCTTAGAGTCTTATAGCTTAGAGTCTTATAGGAACAAAATTGGAACTTTCGCTTAAAGAGCAAGGTATTGACTAGGGGGCGAACCCCCTAATAAACGTATTAAAAATATATGAAAAAAGAAGTTCGTTACGTAAGTTAATTCGTAAGTTACGTATATTTATTACTAATAAAAACGTTCGTAAATAAAATTCAACAAGTTTCGAGAAAGCCATTTAACTAAATAAAAGGAAATTAATAAGAAAATTTTGTTTTAATTATTCATGTACGGTGAGCCAAGATCAAAACCTGCATTTATTCGAAAACGTTCAAAAATTAAATAAAAAAACAAGTTTTTTAAACTGAAAGTAAGGAGTGACATTAAAACTTAAAACAAACAGAAATTATTCCGTATATGAAAGGGACTGTCCCCTCCTTAACGCCTCGCTCTTTCCGCTAAAGTTTGACTCTGTCTGACAACTTTATTTTTTTAAACAATAAAAAACTTTAGCGTAATGAGCGAGGCGTTGAGGAGGGGACAGTCCGTTTCATATACGGAATAATTTCTGTTCGTCTTAAGTTTTAATGTCGCTCCTTACTTTCAGTTGAAAAAACTTGTTTTTTTTATTTAATATATATAGAAGCCTTCCGCGTGCCCCATACCTTTGTTACAAAAACAAAGTTTCGCCGATATATATTTTATAATGACGAAAGATAAGCCGAGGTGTAACGAATCAAAAATTTTGAAAATCATAGCAATGATGATTGGGTTTTGGATTTTGACATGGATAAGGTCATCAATACCTATCATACTTTTGAAAATCAAAAATTTGGACTGGATAGATCGTTTGAAGAAAAAAAAGTTTTTTTCCACCACCTGAACAATCAAAAGAAGTAAAGGCTCGGCGATATGTCTTTCATAGTGACAAAAGACAAGCCGAGGAAAAAAAAAGTTTTTGTCCCGCCACCTGAACAATTAAAAGAAAAAAAGATGGTCGTCAATGCCTTCAATACCTTGTCCTTCCCTTTGAACAACTGAAAGAAACAAAGGTTATATATATATATATATATATATATATATATATATATATATATATATATATATATATATATATATATATATATATATATATATATATATATATATATATATATATATATATATATATATATATATATATATATATATATATATATATATATATATATATATATATATATATATATATATATATATATATATATATATATATATATATATATATATATATATATATATATATATATATATATATATATATATATATATATATATATATATATATATATATATATATATATATATATATATATATATATATAACCTTTGTTTCTTTCAGTTGTTCAAAGGGAAGGACAAGGTATGGAATGCATTGAAGACCATCTTTGTTTCTTTTAATTGTTCAGGTGGTGGGAACTTTTAATTGGTGTTTCTTTTAATTGTTCATGTAGAGAGGGGGGTACCAGCCCCAGCGCTCACCCCTGCTGCTATCTACAAGTCAATGTAACTCCGTACGAACACCAAATATGGGCATAAACTCCCTAGGAGAAATGGATTTCTGAGAGATTGATTGTGTAATCGAAGGGGAAGTGAATTTCTGAGAAATTGATTGTTGTTGTTCGTCTAGGTTTACGCTAGGGGGAATGTATTGATCGAGGGGACCGAAATTTTTAAGGTCAATTTGTTTTCTTGTATGTCAACAAGAGTTCACATCAACAATTGCTGGATTATTGAGTTTAACGGGGACAGTGTAATTGACACCTCTTTCAAGATCAATTGATTTTTTGTTGTTGTTCGTCCAGGTATACGCTAGGGGGAATGTTATGATCCAGGAATGGGAAACAGGAAGTACATGCATCCTTCTAAACCAATCAGTGGGATGGTTACATCTCCTTTTCAGCCAATCAGAGAGTCGCTTACATATGATTTTCCCTTTGCATAACAATTCGCCCGCGGGATATCGTATATAACGGACATAAGTTGTGATTAAATTATCAGAAAGTTCTGTGACACTAAGGATACAACAATGAATATTATTGATGAGTTAGAAGCCTTGGCAACATCAATTTACCATGTGAGTTCTGTTTTAGTACATTTTCATTCTTTATTTTCAAAATAAAATTATTTTCCTTGCTCACCCTCCAGTATATTCAGGTAAATCCCACCCCACTCTAATACAAACTCCACTATGGTATCTATATACTCGCTAGAAAACGTAAAATATGCTCTTTTTATCACCTAAACCTAACCCCCCTCAAAACCCCTCCTATGTATATGACTTTAATTCTTGCAATAGAAATAATTCCCTTTTTTCGATAAAATTCATGCTTTCTATATTTCTAGCTAAAAGCGACAGACAACATCTGTCAACTCTTAGGAATTAAGCCACTCTGGTTTGACAAAACATTTCCGCAATGTTATAACTAGTTGCCACCCTTTTTAAAGCACTTCCTGTTTGTTTACGTTAGCCGTTTAGCCAATCTAGGTTTCAATGCTTTGCGTAATTCTGTATTGTCTGAAATAACTGAGAACAAATTGTCTGCAAAATTAATATAGATATTTAGGACATTGGAATTCTATATTCTATGTAAGAGTGAAACATGTTATTTCTAAAATTAAGGTCAAACAATATTTTTTAGGACATTATGTAAAAAGGGGAAACGGGTCATGCCTCATTTCTATCGCCATCATTGTAAAGTGAAAAAACAAAACTGTTTCTTTGCGTTAGGCCGTAAGAGGGCCGGGGGTTTCTAAGAAAAAGATAGCTTTATTATGTGTAAATTAACTACCATTTACATATAAGATCTTAAATTTAGGCCTATAAGCTGCTGGTTTAACAATCTTTTTTCTGTTTTAAAGCCTATAGACGGGAAACATTTAAAAAAATAATCCAAATGGTAAAAATAGGAGCATTTCTCGCAAATTTCACCTTTTGCTTTACTGAAAATGCTGAGGAGGGGGACTTCTTTGTGATAAATGCTTTCTAGACAAAATTATGGCTAGGGAGTACAAATTTTTTTTATTCTGTGAAAAAGGGAAAATAAATTCAATACTAACTATTTTCTCTTCTTTTAAGGCCAAGTATGAAGAATGTATTGACCCCCCCCTCCATCGTAGAGAGCAAGATAGGATGAAGCAGCCCCTGCGAAGGTGGCAGTTGTGCAGTATGCTCGCTGGCCAAAGCCACCCAAACCAGTGTTTTCTGCCCAAGTCCCATCCACGCAGGCTCCAATGCAGCCTCGTAGAAAATTAAAGAGCGAGTGGATGGCTGCTCATAACGTCACTGCTGCACAAGATTGGGAGGTCGCCCCCTATCAAGCGTTGCCGGGCCCTTCACAACCAATGCCAGGCGAGAATGTGCCCCTCCAGCATGCTTTGCAAGGGCCTTCAGGCATCCAACTGCAGCCGGGATATAAAAATGTGAGCATTTTTTACCTGGTTATAGAAATATCTGAACCAACCCATTTTTCAACACTGTAAAAATGTGTGTCAGATATATTAAACATGTTATTTCCTCTATACTTCCCCACCCCATTATTTTTAATTTTCCTGCTCCCCCCCCCTTCCCTCAGAGATATTCAAATAGATTGTATTTTTTTTTGCTTGTCCAAGAAACCGCTTTCTTTTAATGTTTCCTATTTTCTCTGCCTACTGTAAGCATCTTCTATATTTTTCAACCTCATAATAATATTTTTAGCTAATTTCTAGTTTACTGTTAGAGAGCCTTTTTATCCCAAAATGCTATTTTTCACCATTGAATATTATAGTTTTAAGTATTCAGTCTTTCAACAATCGACTCATTTCATCAGTCGATCAGTCAGTCAAAGCCAGTCAAAGATATTAAGAGAAAAAAAAATTGCTCCCCCTTTTTAAATCAGGTCAATTATCGTATACAGGAGAGAGGGCGGCCGCCAAGTGCCGCGGGAAGCGCTGCGGGGCCCGCTGGGCCCGGTCGGAGGGGGGCATTAAATAGTGCAAATTGAGGGGGTGTTTGAACAAAATAAAAACCTACTATGTAATGTTTTAGATTGTATTTAGCTGGAATTTTCAGGACAATGGAGTAAACCAAATGCTACTAAGCACACGTAAATAATAATCCAATTTTTTTAAAAATAGGGTGATTTCTAAGAAAAAGATAGCTTTATTATGTGTAAATTGAATACCATTTACATCCAAGATCGTAAATTTATGCCTATAAGCTACTGGGTTAACAATCTTTTTCTATTTTAAGGCCTATAGACGGGAAACTTAAAAAAAATTCCAAATGGTAAAAATAGGAGCATTTCTCGCAAATTTCACCTTTTGCTTTACTGAAAATGCTGAGGAGGGAGACTTCTTTGTGATAAATGCTTTCTAGACAAAATTATGGTTAGGGGTATGGGGGTACTAATTTTCCTTCTGTGAAAAAGGGAAAATTATTTCAATACTAAATTTTTTCTCTTTTTTAAGGCCAATTATGAAGAATGTATTGCCCCCCCCCTCCATCGAAGAGGGCAAGATAGGACGAAGCAGCCCCTGCGAAGGTGACAGTTGTGCAGTATGATCGCCGACCGAGGCCTCCCCAACAAGTGTTGTCTGCCCAAGCCGCAGCCGAATCTGCGCTCGCTAGCCCATCCGCTCTCCAAGGACCTTTAAAAGCTGCCCCACCTACGCTAAGTCAGGAGGTTGCCCTCCAGCATGCTATGCCAGGACCATCCGGTACCCAAATACAGCCGAAATTTGCAAATGTGAGCATTTTTACCTCTAGTTTCTACCTATTTCTTCCATCTTTTTAGGCCTTTTCTTTTCGCTTTGTTTTCAACACTGTAAAATTGTGTCAGAGACTTTTTCGCTAAAGATGTTTTCTCCCCACTCAATTTGAAGGACAGAGATTATACCATTTTATCTCTTACACATAGGGATTCTAATTTGCGTAATATTGTTGACAATTTTCAATTATAACTTGCCAAGATTTTGGGGAGACCTTCAATCAGAGTTAACGGTTCTCATTTAATTGCATTTTCCAGAATATCTTGAAAATAACAGACTTGTATTAAAGAATGTAAGGTCAAAGGAGGTCGGTTTTTACACATTCAAAATAAGGTATTTTCGGGAGATGATCTGAATGAGTGAGGCTATCCATTTCAAACGAAGTAATGACACCGTTTTTTTCCAAAGCAGATTTGGACTATTAATATGAAATGTTTTTTGGGGGGTGATTTTTTGAACAAAGTCAAAACTTACTATGTAATGTTTTATATTTTATTTAGCTGGAACTTTAAGGATGTATAGAGTAAACCAAATACTACTAAGAATATATAAATAATAATTCAATTTTTTTAAATAGGGTGATTTAGACACATTGAAAATAAGCTATTTTTCATTTATAGGTTGTCCTGGTTCCCTACTCACCATCACCCCCCTGCTCGTCAGTTGGAGAAGGAGAGGACGCGCCTATGCGGATTTAAAACAATGAAGCATCTACTATCAGTGAACGGCATGGTAATTCTTTAGAAATACCCTTTAACATTAATGATTTTTTAAGTGATTTTTTTTAAATGTTGATAATAGCACAGTTGAGCAGGGTAATGTAGGTAATTCAGATTCGGACTTAGCATTTCTAAGTCCAAATACTATGCAGCTTTTGGATGATTTTTTCGGTGAATTAATGGGAAACCCTTCCCCCTCAGATTACATGAACATTTCCCCACTTCAATCGAATGAAGTGGCTTCCCATAGCCCTATTATTGAACAATGTGGGGGAGGGATGTTGATAATAATATACCAAAGGAGGAGGTGGGGTGGGGGAGGGGTGTTGATAATAATATACAAGAGGGGGAGGGGAGGCGGGGGTAATATTCAGTTTACGACATTTCCCGACTTTCAACTATGAAACTCAATTTTTAATACAATAGTTGTCTACACTGCAACCTTTGGAGATCCATTTAATTCACTTTTGTGTGGTAATTTTGTGTTTGACCTCGTAGAAATTGTGCATGACTATGTAGATAGAATTCGTGCACTGCTAGAGAACCAAATTCAATTGTGGGGTGGTATGGATTCAATTAAGGTTTCTATTGTTTTAAAGGTGTTTTATTTAAATGAGGGAAAAAGCGAAGTTTACCACCATTATGTACATACCGAGATGCGTGCGATCCATCCAAACTTAGAGAATTTTGAAGGAGCTTTTTCCGAGTGGATAGGTCATACTATTGCACATCTCGAGAATTATAACGAAAATGGGAACGGTTCGGTAGTTCTTTATGTTGAAAATTTAAGTGTTAACATTTGTAAATTTAAGAAATATTTTATTTTAAGAGGGGGGCAGAGTATGATAGGGATACAGTTTTAAAATATAATTCTGATTTAGTAGGTTGTCGTGGTGTCCAACGAATCTGTTCTGAAACAGGTCAAAAATTTTTCAAGTACGCTTTCCTCATATCAGCATTCGAGCCTGTAGTACGTGACGCTACCAAGACGAATTTAGATCCCTGGGCTGTACATGGGGTGGAGGGGTCCAATTTCCCCATTGTAGATTTCACTTGTTTAGAGGGAAATTACCCAGTAACGCTAAGATCTATTGATATTTTTTAAAAGGCCAATGCCCATTTAAATATCGGCGTTACTATGGTTCAGTATGAAACTGAATTTGAAGATGAGGTCTGTTCAAAAAAGAAGGGGGTGGTGTTCCCAGTAAGGGGTCCGTCGATTCAATTGGTCAAACACTGGGTTTGGTTGTTGTACACACCACCATCTAGTGACCTAGCCAATTCAATTGGCCATTTCAATCCAATTACAGAGATCAGTAGAGTTCTGGGGGGTGGTAGGGATCTAGGGGTACGTTTCTACTGTCCAACATGCCTGTCACAATTTCGTAGCGATATAAAACTACAGGATCATACGAAGCATTGTAGACGGCATGGCTACCAGTCAGTGGGAACGGTTTCAGGGGATAGGGCCATTTTACGTTTCAAAAATTTTCAAAACACCCTCTTCCAGAGCAATAAAATCTCCTTGGATTGTGAAGCGAAGCTGGTGGAAGTGAACGATTCTTAATATCCAAACCGAATCAAAGAACATCAAGCTATTGCAGTTTCCTATGCCCACGCACAAAGAGACAATTCTAACACCATGCAGCTGTTAGAAATAGTAGAAACATTGGATGAGGGGGAGAGCATGATCAAGGCATTGAATAAATTAATTGGCACCGCTAATGGTGCTATTTCTTGTTTGAGAAATACGCATTACCCTATGGTGTTGTCTGCAGAGGATCGTCTCGCGATTAAAAATCAAAAAAAATGTTGGGTTTGTAAAGGGGAGTTTGAAGAGGGGGGGATAAGGGGACTAAAGGAAAAGAGGGGGAGGGGGAAAGTCAGAAACCATAATCACTTGTGATAAGAAATATCCTCTGGGGATAGTAATTTTAGAGGGGTAGCACATCAATCGTGTAACTTAAATGTTAGCCAGCAGTTTTTTATCCCAGTTTTTATTCCCAATGCAAATTATGATTTAAAATTTATTTTACCGGCACTGGCATGTATGCACAGGGAGAGAGGGGGAGTAGATAGTCCATGGGTAAATAATTCATTTACCTATAACACGATTCCCAAATCAGCCGAGAAGTTGTTGCTTCTCGAGCTGAAATGGCAGGTAGTAAATAATGGGCATACGTGTTGGAATAAAATCAGGTTTTTAGATTCTTTTGGTTTTTTTCCCAAATCATTGAGTCAATTGATTCAAGTGCAGAAAAGCGACAATTTTGATAGTGTTCCCTTGCTTAAACAGCACTTTCCAGACAGTGAAATGTATGACCTATTGACCTGGAAAGGTGTATACGCATACGACTATTACTGTTATGGCGCTCACATAAGCAAGGTGAAACTGCCTCCAATTGAAGCTTTTTACAATTCACTCACCAACAGTGAATGAACAGCCGAGGACTTTGAGTTTACCAAGAAGGTGTGGTCTAAGGGGAATTGTAAAAATGGGTGGGATTATTGTAGACTGTACTTGGCCAGTGACGTCTTAACTCTGTTAGACATAGTCTGCAAGAACACAGACCAAATCTATTCAGAGTTCGGGCTAGATATAGGCTATAATTTTTCCACGCCACATTTGGTGATGGACTTGATTTTAAAAATTAGTAGGGAGGAAATAGGCCTAATAACTGATGTAGATCAACAGCTTTTTGTAGAAATATCAATGAGGGGTGGGTATTTTTTTCATGGGGATCGCGTTTTGTCAACCGATCCAAGCGGACAAAACACCGGTGCAAAGTCAAATGCAGTGTTCTCGGACATGAACTCATTGTACCCCTCGGCAATGTCTCACTACTCTTTGCCGTGTGGGAACTATCAATGGCTTGAGAATCCTTGTGAGTTCCCCGACATTAGCACCGTCGAGGACAATGGGCCACAAGGATGGTTCTTTGAAATTGACGGGCATATTCCACTGACGCTTCATGATTCAGTCAGAGATTTTGTTTTTCCCTGTATCAATCGACCAGTGACCAGGGACTCACTGAGCCCCCACAATCGATCATTGGTTGAGGATATGGGGAAGCACTGGAACCCCTCTAAGCAAAAACTGATTGCAGATCTGGACCCTAAGGAGAATATCGTTTTTCACCATGTGCTTTTGCACTGGATCGTGAACAATGGTTTTAAGATCACCAAAATACATAGGGTCCTGCAATTCAATCAGAAACCATACTTAAAGACATTTATCGACACCTTTGTTGATAAACGCTCTAGGGCAAACAGTAAAGTAGAGAAGGAAATGTACAAACTCGTTCTAAATTCAGCGTTTGGAAAAATGTGTGAAAGCGTACGCAACAGATCTCGCTGCGACGTCATGACTGATCCTCTAGAGTATACACGAATTATTGCCGACCCTAATTTTACAACGTTCACGAGCATAGAGGCTGGCTTGGTTCTTCTACACAGCAAAAAGCGAAATGTGGTACTGAACATGGATATAGCAGGAGGTAGTTCAGTACTTGAAATTTCCAAAAAGCTCATGTTGTCGTTTTTTCACAATGTCTGCAAGGTGCAATGGCCACGGGAGGGGGAGGTTCAAGTTTACTATGGGGATACAATTTCTCTGCTGTTAAAGGTAAAGACCGAGGATTTATTGGGTCATTTAGAAAATGGGGAACACATCAGCTCGCGGATGGATTTCACCAACTGGAATCCATCCCTCTACCCCGAGTTGGTGAAACGTCAAGCCCCCAACCAACTACTTATGCTAAAATCAGAGACGGGGAGTGATTTGATATCCAGGGGGGTGTTCCTGGGTCCTAAAGTTTATTGCGTTGAAACACATAATGTGGATGTAAAGCAGGCATTTAAAGGGGTGCCTACACATTTTGTAAAGAGCAATTTCAACATGAGCGTGTACAGAGACTGTGTAGAAAGTAGCCTAGTGCCGAGAGCATAGGTGCTTGCAATTCGCTCTCTACAATACAGAAATTATACTGTAAGAGTGGAAAAAAATGCAATGTCGTGTATATCTGACAAAGTCTATGTGCTCGAGAATGGTGTAAATGTGCTACCTCATGGCCACTACCTTATTTCAGACCGGGTTGAATGCATAGACTATCGCAATCAACTTGGTCTGGATAAATTAGCCTAACCACTGACCCTAACCCAACCTAACCACTAACCTTTCATAAATTAACTAACCCTAAGCAAATCTAACCTAACCACTAACCTTTCATAAACTAACTAACCCAACCTAACCACCACCACTGACCCAACCACTGACCCAACCTAACCTGTTGTGACAACAACTATTGTATACAGTCTTTTCCACCGTGGCTCCGGGTGGTGGGGGGTTCCACCGTCGACCACCCCCGTGGCTCCCGGGGGGTCGGGGGTCCCGCCCGCAACCGGTCTTTGGCCCTGTGGCTCCGGGGGGGGGGAGGTTCCCCCTTTAAATTCATAATGTTCAACTGTGCTATTCTTTTTTAAGTGTTTTTTTTTCATGTGATTTACTGTACAAAAAGTGTGTGTGCTAATGTACAAAAAGTGATGGTGGACAAAAAAGTGTTGTTGTTGTTGTTCTTGATGAACAAAAGTGTTTTTTTTATAATATACGTTGTACATAAAGTGATATTTTTATGCTGTTCATGTTTGAACAGAAGTGTTTTATAATAAATGTTGTACATAAAGTGTTATCGTTGTTCCTGTTTAACAAATAGAGTTTTCATGTTGAATAAATGACCATGAAATATTGTTTTTCTTGTTAACGACGTACTAGATAGATCTATGGGAAAATTATTACTACTACTACTACTACTACTACTTATTCACTGGACACGTATGATTTACAGTTAGTTGTAGTCCGACTGTTGTCAACAGCAGCAGCATGTATCAATTTAAAACACCCTTCAGATCGTTTCTGTGTGGTCCCTCAATTTCGGGAAAAACAACACTTTTAGCTAAAATAATTCAAAATAGTTAGAAAATGTTTTTGGAAAAACCAAAGAAAATTTATTATTGCTATAGTATTTGGCAGGAGTCCTACAATCAAATAAAAGCCATTGCCACAACCATACCAATACAATTCATACGGGGGCTTGATGTTTTCAATAGTATTGAACCGAATTCGTGGCTGATTATTGATGATTTGGCTGAATCCATTGAACAGTTCTCACAGGTAATGCTACAACTGTTCACAGTTCACTCTCATCATGAACAGATTTCCATAACCCTAGTTCTATATAATCTGTTTCATCAGAGCAAATGTATGAGAACCCTTGATTTGAATTACACCATCTATATTACCCACCGAATTGTTCGTAATTCTAGCTGACTAAAAACTCTCAATAAGAAAATATATCCAGGCGCCCCTAAATTTCTGCGGTCAGCGTACACTCAGGTGACTAATAAGCCCTACGGCTACATTTTGCTGGATCTTAATCAGAGCACGCCCAAGGATCTACGTGTAGTCACCGACATTTTCGACAAAGAAATTACAGTATATCTTCCGGTGAACAGTAGAAAAGGCTATTAGTTGCCATCATGACACTGAAGAAACTACACGAACAACGGCATTTATTTTCCGTTTTAAGCACTTTAAAACCTCCACTCAGGAAGGCCATACTCAAACACGGTGTTGACAATGATTTCATTGATCTAATATCTGAACTTTGTTTAAATTTAACTGAGGGAATTGTTAAACTACCATATGGTGTTAGACAACAGAAAACGAAAAAGCTTTCCACTTTACGTGCCTTGGCTTGAAAAAACAAGTTAACATATTTTGATAGAACACGTCTCCTTTAGGTGAGCGGCAGCTTTTTCACACTTTTACTGCCAATAATTGCAGGACTTGTAAACAGTTTTCTCTAGAGAGAGAATGGCTAAACCCTATAAATTGACACCATTTGAACTTGTCCTCTCACCCGTCAAACATTTTGAAGACAATCTAAACAAATTCATTAATGATGAGAATATTGCCGATGACAAAAAACTGCTTTTACTTCAAGATGAATTGCGACGTGTGGACAAACATAGATCTTCTTGTGAGAGACCCACCGCTGTCACCGTCACCGATCCCTCCAAACAGGAATCATCTCAAGATTCTTCAGCAGCAGCAGCAGCAGTGCAATCAAAGGAGAAGGAATTGAATTCAATTGTATCGAAAATTGGAAACCTATTGCCAGTGACCTATCGAGAACAGAGTAAAAGAGTATTATCATAGTTCATGTTGGAAACTGGTGGTGAACATCAAGTTCAAGTCGACAGCACAGGGAAACGAATTATAATTCAGGGATAAAGTTATAATCTAGTGGATTTAATATGTGATATGGTGACGAATCGTAAAGGACTTTTATCCTTTGACAATAATCTATACACCTTTCTAAGTGTATCAAACATCCCCAAAAGTCTTATTGATAATAAAGCAAATTCTAAAAAAACTAAGAGAATATAGTCCTCTAACAACGCCAATACCATTTAAAAAAGAAGAATATTCAATATTTGAAAATACTAGCAGTAGCAGCAGCAGCAGCAATGATTTTAAAACACCTGTGGCTGCTAGTCAAAAGCGAAGACAAATTGATTCACCCTCCAGTGTGCAAAAGGGGAGTGGACGTTACACTAGGTGTTTGCGTTCAAAATAGTTGAAGTTCTGAAACATGTCTATGAAAATATTGGTGAAGCGTGAAGTTTAAGTTCCCCCAAAACGCTTTCTAAAGTTGTCTCTGGCAGCACATTAAAAAAAGCAAAGGAGTATCTACAGAATGAACCGAGTTACACACTGCATCGGAATCGCAGGCTTCGTGGCATACAATCTCGACAAACTAAAGCCTTTTTCCCTCTGCATATAATGCAAACGGATCTTTTAACTTTAGACGCAATTCAACGACGTCACAATGCACCCTACAAATATATTCTGGTGGCAATCAGCGTCCTTAGTCGCTATGCCTATGCCATTCCCTTACGGTCAAAGAGAGGTGTTGAGGTTGCTCAGGCCATTGAGAGTATTCTTGAACAGGATTGCTATAGAAAAATTCAATCGGATCGTGGTAGTGAATTTGTTAATCCCCATGTGCAAAAGGTTCTATTGAAAATATAATACAACACTTTATCATAGTCACAGCCCAATAAAGGCTGCATTGGCTGAACGATTGTTAAGAACGATTCGTCTATTAATTTCAAGATATTGTACACTGAAAAATATATCTGCTTTTATTCAGGATTTAGATAAAATCATGCGGATATACAACCATCGACCCCATCGATCATTGTCCAACTCAAGCCCTTGGTAAGTTCATTTCGGTAAAAATACATTTGATACCTTTCTAAAGCAATACTTCAGTGACCAAGAAAAAAAAATGTTAAGAAGAAATTTAATTCTGGTGATAATATTTGCATTCGCAGAACCAACAATATTTGTTAAAATGGGATTTGTCTATAAAGCGCTGAAATATTCAAAGCGTCCCAAATCCTGGACACCGAACCCACAGCATACCGACTGAGAGACACCAAAGATGATGAAATTCTCGGCGGTTCTTATGAATATGAACTGCAAAAAGTTAGAAACACTAGTGAAATTTATCAAATTGAAAAGATATTAAAGAGTCGTACTCATAGAGGCAAAAGACAGTTGCTTGCTCGCTGGCTAGGATACAACTCTAATTTTGATTCTTGGGTCAGTGCTGAAGACATTAACCATGCCCAATGATTTATATGTGACTTTCATGTCCAAGGTTTCTGATCCTCTCCACAATCACCTGAATAGAACAAGTGATTTTTGGACGAAACTCCCCCACCATCAAATTCGATGACAACGGAAAGTATGAAGTGGCTCTTGTCGACTGTATTCTCAAAAATACCTACGACATCCTGAGAAAAGATTGTAAATATGAAATAAAAATTAGACCCTATGATTGGCCGCCACCATCATCCTCAAGTGATGAAGAACAAATTCAAAAGATCAATTGGATGGATTATCCATATATTGAATTACCCTACGAGGAACTCACCTGTATGAATGATTTATGTCGTTCTATCAATAAGAAAATTCTCACTTGTAAAAAAGGAGTTTTACATTTCAACTATTCAAAGAAGGAGGGCAAGATCTACATTAGTTCACCTATTGCCAACAAAAAGGTTATTCTCAATGACAATTTGAACGATGTTCTTGGCTTTAAGCTCAATATAATACACGGTAAAAGTGCTGGAAACACTAATTTCATTTTTGCTGACTACCCACCTGCCTTCTCCACGGACACTTGTACATTTCTCTACGCCTCATTTGTGGAAACATCTCGGGTTGGTAATTCAAATGTTCCCCTCCTACGAGTTCTTGAACGAAAAACCAATCAAGAACCAAAACCACAGAACCAGAACCAAAACCAAAACCACATCGACCACCACCTAGTCTTTTGGTTTGCGTTCACGAGTTGACTTTTCCCTAGTTTTTGAACGTAGAACTCAATTGCAGCGGGATTTTTGGAAGATTTGGATAGAGCATATCCTTCGTGACAAGTTGACAATAACAAAGCTAGTTTTTTCTTGTTCGGGCAGTAGGATCTATTTTCGGGCATCATTTCTTCTGAGTCATCACAAGGAATGTAGGTCGGATCTTCTTCAGCCCTGTCAGAAGTCCTCTGCTTCAACTAAATCGTCTTTTTCATAGATGCCACTTGGTTCTGCCCCTTTAACTTCTTCTTCTTCTTCAAAAAGATGAGTAATTTCTTTCTCGGAAAGCGGATACCGGCTCAATACTGAAAAACATGCTGAACAGACCACAGCAACAAAAACAAAAGTGAGCTATATAATATTCTTTAATTGCTGAAATCTGACCTAAAGTCGGTACAACCTCGTCAACTTCATAAAGAAATTAAAAACAGAGCCAAGTTCTCAATTAAGCCTCAAATGCAAAAAAATCGAATTACGGACTTAAACCAAAAAAGTTGCAAAAATACTAAAAATGGGTAAAAATTTACCCACTGACTTCCTGTATCTCTGTCTCCATCGATGGTTGCTGCAAGAACAAATTACTGACTAGCTCCAATAGGGTCAAAGACAAAATAAAAGATATTCCACCTCCTTTTTATAACACTTGGGTTAAGAAAATAGATAAATTATATTTTGTGGTTGTGAATTTTAACAACCGTTAATATTCTAGGGTTAAAAAAAAATTCACAGATAAAACTTTAGTACTTGTCTATTATGTAAAACACACTCGAGAAGTGAAGTTTCGTGACAATAAAATGTCATGAAAATAAAATATTTTGTTAGCGAAATTGTGCAGATCATTTGTGAATTATTAAATTAGTAGCTTCGGCTGGCCGTCTCAAAGACAAAGAAAAGTTCATTATTAACGCAATTCGTAACCTAGTTCATTTTAGTTCATTAGTAACGCGCTTCTTGAGGACACCGGTTATTTTGCTTTGACCAGTGATGGAATATAATGTCTCACCATGGATGTTCAAATTAAGATTTGGGATTTGCCAAGGACCGAATAACAGGCAATTATATTTTTGTTGTTCAAAACAAAAGAGTGCGTCAATGGACACACCATGACTTTTTACTCTTACGAGAAGATGCAACATTTTTGGAAGTTTAACACTAGGCCATGTTTCAAAACCGTCAATTTGTTTGTCAATACGTGGTTTTCTAAAAGTAAAATAAACTTTTATGTTTATGTTATGTTATTTACTTTTATGTTTATGTCTTGAATTGTTTCATCACTTCATTGTTTCATTTTTTTTTCATTAGCATTAACCAAACTTCACTTTTCAAGTGTGTTTTATGTAATAGAGAAGTACCAAAACTTTAGATTTTTTAATAAAGTGAAAATGGGGTGGGTTATTTAGCTTTTTCACTGAACTTAAGGGAATTATAAAAAATGACTAGTGCGTAAAATGTAATATAGAAATTGGGTTTGATTCTAGATGGCCTCGTCACCTAAACTAACAGCTGTATTTGCATGTGGATGAGAATTTAGTTTGCATTGAAGCAGTTAGACCAAACTGAAGGCTCAATTCCATTAATTATCGCTTAGTTCTTATTTTCTCAATAGCTTAATCTGTTAAATATTCCGTTAATCCTTGATAATTTGTTATATGTAAATTTTCCTGCAATAATTTTATGCATATTATTGTCGTTCCAGCTAAAATTTCTTGTACATTAAGTTGCACTCAATTACTATTGTGAGCAAAAAAGCCATTTAAAAAAACAAAAACATGGTATGACGAACATATGGTTGGGCCGTCCTAGCTCTGTTGTCAGTAAATTGCCCCTTGTTTAAACAAGGTTATTGGTTAGGCTACTATCAAACGCATTTTTTTTTAAACAAGACACTTTATTTTACAACTAATTCTGTTAATTAATAGTTACTTACGGTAGTTATGTGAGTTGAAAATATTGTTTTGCGTAGGAGGAATCTTCTTTCTGCGGGTGCAGGAGCCTTGATACTGGGTTGAATCGGTTCAATCTTTTCGTTATCTGGATATCCTAATGAGCGATACGGACTGTAAGCTGGCTGATTTATAAAAAGTTCAGCAGGACTAAAAAATACTTTTCAATGAAAATTTAAATACATTTATTTTATCAATAGAGTCGAGAGTGGTTTTTGGACAGGCTTAAATTATTTATTTCCTAGAAGATCAAAAACATTTTAATATTAGAGAACCACGCAGATAGCAAGAAAGAGAAAAATATTTGATGTTGAAGAACATGAGAATATGCTGTGAAATAAGTCATGAAAAGAAACCCAATTTAAATTACCAAAATTAAAATTCAGAAGATAACGTATTTATATTTTTAGAAAAAATATATTTTAAATATCTCGGATTAATACTTTTTTACCCCTTGAAGAGATCCCTTGAACATTTCCAGATAAATTGTAAGAAATTTTTAAGAAATCAAAAGGACTTAGCTCCATAATTTGAATTTTGTAGAAGAGCAGAAAAAAAACCTTTCAACATTTTCATTTCCCCTCTGTAAACTGTAAAGCAAAAACAGGTCAAAATGTAATATCAATAAATACCAATCCGTTTTTTTTACGGCTATCGGAGGGGAAATAAAAAAAAATTATGAAGTTATTTCTGCTCATCTTAATATGTACAATTATGGAGGTACGTCCTTTTGATACCCAACTTAAGATTTCGTGAAAAGCTGTGAAACTGTGTACTGGCAAAAACTTGCCAGTACACAGTTAAAGAATTAATACTATTAAAATGGTAACACTAAGATGCGATGTTCGAATATTTTTGGTAGATTTAAAATTTTATTTATGAAATGAATACTTTTCTTAAGTCAGATATTTGAGAGGGGATGAAGAAATCATGGCCTTTGTAATGTTCAGAGTTCTTGCAAAATTTAACAAAGATGTAGAATTTGAACAATCTGAAAATTATTACTTTTGAGTTTGGTCATACATGCAAACTTTCTTGTAATTTAGAAAAAAGAAATGACTCAAATCAATCGAATTACGAATTTTATTGCTGACCTTGTACATTTTTAGAATTAGCCCCAATTTTAAATTTCTTCCATTGACATTTTCTATATTTAAAGGGCCAATTTTGAGACTTCGTCAGTAGGCTACTCTTTTTCTACAGACGCATTTTTAATTGGGTGTATTTTGAAAGTTATATTTCTATATAACTCTATGCTATAACTCTATACTCTATGCTATAATTACTTTCGTAATTTTAGCATAGAGCCTTTAACAAAAAATTTGTTTTTACATGTTGTGTTTTGCAATTTGAATTGTTTATAAAATCGAACATAGAAAAAGAGGGTAACTTGGTTAAAAACACAGGTGTACATGTTAAACATACAGCTAAGTAAAAAAAAATGTATATTAATACGTCTATGGTTAAAAGTTAACCGTATTTACCATAGATTGCTGGGTTAAGTTAATTGAAATATTTCGCGGTTACATCTCTTAATTGAAAACTGAAATATCTTTTAAGAATACATTTATCTGAGTAATGAATAATGCACCTCTAATTTATTTCTCTGGGCCATCTAATATACAGGTAACATTCTTGTTATCGGCAGGAGTAAATATATTCCATCTAAGTTTGTAATTACATTTTCGAAACATTTTTTGGACTGGTCCTTATTCAAATTGTTGATAAGTCCGAGTATATAATATCTACTCTCTCCCCCTTCACTTTCCCCTTGGGCAAGGAAATCGCTTTCTATCCCCTCAGTTATATTATTTAGGTGGTTGAGCATTAGTGTTTCCAGCAATTAACCATTGTTTACGATCTACATTTTGTTCTTTTCTTATTTGTGATTCAAGAAGGAAGATTCAGGCTGGTAATTGAAAAACTATTGGCAATTTCGGTAGATATGGTCGTAAAGTCTTATTCAAAATATGTTTAACTTTTTGCCACCATTCAGTTGCATACTTATCTGGGATTCTCTGTTCAAACATAATATAATATTTTGACAGTATCCTGGGGGGATTCTACTCTTCCCCACACACCTGTAAACCTTCTAAAGGGTATTATGTCTTATGTGTTTATTGAATCCTATTTTTTTTAACAATGTGGTTTATTTTTTTAAACACTGACAAAAAATAAATAAAAATAAAAATCACTATTATAATCAAGATTGTTGAAGAAATTTTAAATTGGAATAATGAAGAATTGGAAAAAATTGAAAATGAACTATTTGCATAATATATAGAAATATTAGTTTCTGGGATTATCGGTAAACTATGATTTAAGATTTTTTTGAAAAGAAATTATTCATTTTTCAATGTGATGATTATGACAAAAAAGTAGAAGAAATTTTGTTTTTCAGTAAAGCTAAAGTAACAGAATAACCTTTAAAAATGTACGGATGGAGGGAGGGGGCAGTAGCCAAAGTCTTGTTTGTGGTAATTTATGTTAACTTTAATTTTGACTTGAGTACTCATTTGAAATTCTACTCGTTATAGGATTTGTTTATTCACCTCTATCAGTGTTTGTTGTTTTTATGTTTGATTTGATTATTTATTTAAATTTTGTTGGTATTTGGTTTCATTTACTCTTTAATAGTAGCTTGTAGCTTGTAACCTCCACACCAAATTAAATGAAGCTTTAAGCTTTGATAATCTTTGGTACAAACCTGTAATATTGAACATACTTACGGTTGATGCATGGCCTGGAGCTCTGTAGGCTCTACCATAAACGGGGAATTTTTCGCTTGTGGGATGTCATCCCAAAAATATTGTCTCATATTTCTATGACAAAGTGGCAACAAAGATGACAAAAGCTGATAACAGGTTGGATGCACTGTTTTCTTAGCATATGCAGTCCGAGAGGAGAGGAGAATTTTCCGGTATTTCTTTAATTCAACTCCAGGCACGGGAACTTGTAAATGCCCTATTCGGAAGTTGAACAGTTTATGCAGAAGGAATCGTGTTTGTTTCATTGGGAAAAAGCCTTTGGTTGTGACGAGCAATAAAAGAGAAAAGACGAAATGGGCAGAACGTAGCCTGAAAAAGGTAATAATCGCTATCAGAGAGAGATAAAGAGTGAGAGAGAGAGAGAGATAGAGAGAAAGAGAGATAAATGGAAGGAAGAGAGACATAAAGTACATTTAAAAACCAAGTTTGAATGTTCAAACAGAACAGAAGTGTCCTGATTTGAACTTATGGGGTCAGATCCTTTGCTAATTAGAACTAGAAATAGTAAAACAAGAAGGAGGATAGAGTGTGGAATAGAAAGTTTTGATCATTTTTATATATATCAGATGCACAGCAGAGTATGCACTGGGAGTTAACGTTGTTAAGGAATCAGGTAATTTCATTTTAACATTTACGAACTGAGAAACCCAGCCACCTAGCACTTTCATTTCTGGGTTCCCAGCCCTCCTCCCATTCTTGCTTTCAAACAGTTCGTGGTAAAAACATTTAGTAAAAGACGACATATTTTTAAAACCCAAACTCGAAGAATATTAGTAACTGTAAATACGATTTAATAATCTTGTTATTACGATGGTTTAAAATATACATAAGAGTTTCAGTTTTCATTTACGGGCAAAAGTTGTATGTGTAAGAAAAACGAAACAAATTAGGTACTTTTCCAGAAGATTTGATATGAGTTGTATGGTTATTTGTTGGTTTGTTTCTTTCCCTATGAGTGATCATAACAAAGTGGTCATCAGAGACGATCGGGAGAGGGATCATTCAAAGAAAGTTCTGATTATGTATTGTCAAGAGAAAGAGAGAGAGAGAGAGAGAGAGAGAGAGAGAGAGAGAGAAAGAGAGAGAGGGGGAGAGAGATAGAAAGAGATACAGAGAGAAAGAAAGTATATTTAAAGACCAAGTTTGAACGGTCGAACAAAACAGAAGGGTCCTGATTTGAGTTTTTACGGGCACATATACATTAATACTTAGAACTAGAAATAGTACGAAGAGGGAGGATGGAGTATGGCATAAAAAGGTTTCGAGAATTTTTGCATATATTGGATGTGCAGCAGAGTATATACTGGGATTTAAATTCGTTACGAAACAGCTTTTTGGCTCTGCAGGAAAGGGTCAAAAAGCTATCAAGCGAAAAAATCTGTGAGTCAATTGGCTTAGACCTATTGAGAGGCATTCCATTGCAACTGAACCCTCGTTTAAATGAGACCCAAGAAGCTGAGCCTCCGTAACTCAACCCCCATGCAACTGAACCCCGTGTAACTGGACGCACGTGTAACTGAAATCCTGTAGAATTGAACCCTCGTGTATCTCAAACCAATTTACATGAACCTACTTGCAACTGAACCCCTTTGCAGCTGAACCCCTTCACAACGGAACCCCCTTGTAACTGAACCACCGTGCAATTGAACCCCCCTGCAAAAGAAACCCTTGTGCAACTAAACCCCATACTCATTTTGTCAGTATTCTACAAATGTGAGGCAACATCATGGGGTGAAATAAAAGTTAGAATCTTTGCATATTCATCCTTGTTGGAATTGTTTGTATTTTAAAGTCATTAAATATATGCCTGTCAAGATTATTCACAAAAAGACTCTGTTTTGTTGTCGACACTGATAGACTCCAAGATATTAATTTGTGATAAATTTACAGGAAGGAGTAAATACTAAACTGAAGAGTCTAAAATCTGACAGTACAGAAGATGAATCGGATAATTTTTAAAAAATGGTTTGTGAAGGTGCTGATGGTGTCTTAGGGAAGAAAATTATAAACGTTGCTAGTAAAATTAGTAAAAATGCTTTAGGTTTAAGAGAGTTGAGGAGGGGCATTTGCAAAAATTACCCGAGAGATAGATCATATGAAAATAAGAGGAACGTAAAGAAATTAGATAGAGCATTAAAATGTGAATAAGAGATTTGTAAAGGGGAGACTCTGGATGAAACTGCCAAAGATGTGGAAGATGAAGCCAGATGACATAATAAAATATATTTTACTGGCATGTTAATAAATTTTAAGGGAGCAGTTAATCTGAACTTGTCCCTATTAAACACAAGAAGGGGCTCCGAAAATGGGTTAGTCGTCATAGAACTAGAAGTAGTTTTAGCAGTATACACACATTGCCTTTTGGTTAGTTCAATATCTCCAGGAACATACCTGGTAGTTCCACAATAATACTCAAAGTGGTTCACAAGGTATTACTAGTTCACCCTTTTCCAACTGCACGCACGCATTTTGTTTTGATTTAGTTCAACTTTCCCATCAAAATTTTCCAAAGTTTTTATCTAAGCCCCCTTAACTTTAGCGGTGGTTGTATTTTTAGTAGTAGTAGTGATTGCAGCATACACATTTATCTTTTGGTCTGTTGAATATACCACTTATCGTATCCTATAAGTTTTGACTTAATACCCTAAAACATTTCTGAAATATTGCTGGAATGTCCTATTTACAAGCTATTTTAACATAGTGTGTTTTGATTTACCTAGAAACTCTCTTTAAAATTCCAGAAGAGCTTTACCTTAACCTTTATCCTTTTATTTTTGAACCAAGAATCAAATATGACCCTCGTGTAGTTATCATAGCCTACTACCTTGCAGTGTCCCCTCCCCCCATCAACACCAGTTCTCCCCCCTTCCCCCAATATGAAATTTAGTTTCTTCAAAAATATCATCAAATCTAAGATGTACTTGCACAATTCAAGCATCCAGAGAAACAGGTCAGTTTCTTTAGTATTAAATAAAAAAAAAACAAGTTTTTTCAACTGAATGTAAGGAACAACATTAAAACTTAATGCTAACAGAAATTATTACAAATGAGGGGGATTGCTCCTCCTAAAAACTTTGCTCTTTACGCTAAAGTTTTTTGGTACTTTTAAAAAGCTTCTTATTGTTCTAATTAAACGAACATAGTGTTACAGGAGTCTTTCTTAAAGAATTGGGATAGAAATTTTAGCGTAAATGTTGAGGTGTTGAGGAGGAGAAACCAGCCTAATATAAGTAATAGTTTTCTGTGTATTTAAGTTTTAATGTTGTTCCCTACTTTCAGTTGAAAAAACTTGTTTTTATTTAATTTCTGATCATTTTTTTAACTAATGCCAGGAAATCTTGCTACACCTCCCCAGAAAAATCTCTCCTTCCCAAGGATTTATTCTCTATACACTTCAATTTTGGTGATAGTTTACCCTGGACAATTAACCTAAACATTTCAACACGTAAAATTGAGTCAGCAAACAGAAAGCAAGACATAAGAAGAATTCTGGTAAATTCACCCAGTGTAAAATTTCCCCGGCAAAATTCACCCCCTGGAGACTTCCCTCCCGAATGTAAAATTATCCTAGTGAAAAATCCCGTCAGCAGAAAGTTTACCCCCCCCCCAATCGAAAAATGATTGTATACTAGTAGTGGGGGTACTGTGGATTTGAGCACAGCACCCATAGCAACCAGCTTTCGGTCCCTAGTAACCAGCAGGTGTTATTGATTTTCTTCAAAACCTTGGTAATGATTATATACACCTAATTGTTAGGTAATAGTGGATGTTTTTTCTTCGATATTTCTTTTGTTTTTAGGTAAGTGTTTACTTGTGCAAATTTATGGAGGATGACGTAATTTCAACAAGGCTGTTTTTGCTAGAGCTCACGGACCACTAGTCAAATAGGGAACTCCACGGTTGTACCTGAGGATGACGTTTTGTGCACACGTGGGTGTTAAATAATAATTCAACGCTGTTTTTTTTTCAAGGCCTTTTTTTCTTCGAGATTTTTTCTTAAATTATTTTTTCTTCAAGGTTTTTTTTCAAGATTTATTTTTCTTCAATTTTTTTTTCTTCAAGGCGTTTTCTTATCTTCGAGGATTTTTTTTTTAATATTTTTTGTTCAAGATGTTTTTCCCTCAAAATATTTCATCAAGGCATTCCCCAAGCTGTTTACGCAAGATGTGTTTCTATTCAGGAAAGCTTTATAATCCAACATCAAATAATTTTCTCCTATGTAGGAATTGAACGTTCGACCAGATAATTGCCCAACGGAATGGTGCGTTAGACACCTGAGCCAACAAGGAATTGATGTTATCATGTTCCAGGAAACAAATTGTATGAATTATATTGTTCCCGAGTGCAAGCCAACTGATGTCACATCATATTTAACCGTATACCTATGCAAAACCCTAGCAAACAATTCCAGCCAGTGTCCACTAGCAACCAACGATGTTATCGATTATCAAACAATTCGTGGTAACAAACTGTAAGTAAGGAGCAACCCGGCTCAATGGTAACCGAAACTCTAAAAAACGGAATTTTGATACCAATAGATACATCAAAAGAATCAAATTTTAATGTTGATTTCAAATATATAAGTTTCATCAAGTTTAGTTTTACTCGTCAAAAGTTAAGAGCCTGAGAAAATTTGGCTAATTTTAGAATAAAGGGAGAAAGACCCCCTAAAAGTTATAGTATAAGTCACACCATCACATTCAGCGTATCAGAGAACCCTACTGTAGAGGTTTCAAGCAGCTATCTACAAAAATGTGGAATTTTTGCATTTCTTTGCTAGAAAAAAGATCACGGATGCGTTTTTTTTTTTTTTTTTTTTTTTTTTTTTTTTTCCCAGGGGTGATCGTTTCGACCCAGTGGTCCTAGAATATTGTAGGAGGGCTTATTGGAACGGAAATTAATAGTTCTAGTGCCCTTTTTAAGTGACCAAAAATGGAGGGCAACTAAGCCCCCTCCCACGCTCATTTTTTCCCAAAGTCATCCAACCAAAATTTTGAGATGGCCATTTTGTTCAGCATGGTCAAAAATATGATAACTATGTCTTTCAGGATGGCTTAATCCCCCGAAGTCCCCGAGGGGAGGGCTGAAACTTATGAACTTTACCCAATGTTATCATATAGAATTGGTTATTGGGAAGTATACAGACGTTTTTTTTTGGGGGGGGGGGGATTTTTTCTGGTAGGTGGGGAGGGTCGGGAGTTATAAGGGAGGATCTTTTCATGAAGGAAATTTTCATGGGGAAAGGACATTGCTGAGAAGGGGGCGCCGGATTTCCCGGCATTATTAAAGAAAAAGATCAGAAATTAAATAAAAAAACAACAACAAGAATTTCAACTGAAAGTAAGGAGCAACATCAAAACTTAGAACGAACAGTAAATATTACGTATATGATTGGGTTCACCCCCTAGTCAATACCTCGCTCTTTAAGCCAAAGATTTTTTAATAATTTTCATAAGAGCTATTTATTCTAATTTTATTCGAACTTTAGCTTAAAGAGCATATTAGGGGGCGAACCCTCTAGCATATATTATTAGGGGGCGTATATTGAGGGGCGAACCCCCTAATATACGTATTAAAAATCTATGAATATAGAAGTTTGTTACGTTAGTTAATTCGTAAGTTACGTATATTTATTACTAATAAAAACGTTCGTAAATAAAATTAAACAAGTTTCGAGAATGCCATTTAACAAAATAAAAGTAAAATTAATATACGAATTTTGTTTTAATTATTCATGTACGGTGAGCCAAAATTGAAACCTGCATTAATTCAAAAACGTTCAAAAATTAAATAAAAAAAAACAGGTTTTTTTTAACTGAAAGTAAGGAACGATGTTATAACTTAAAACGAACAGAAATTATTCCGTATAGGAAAGGGGTGGTCCCCTCCTCAACGCCTCGCTCTTTACACTAAAGTTTGAATTTCTCACAACTCTATTTTTTTAAACAATAAAAAACTTTAGCGTAAATAGCGAGGCCTTGAGGAGGGAACAGCCCCTTTCATATATATATATATATATATATATATATATATATATATATATATATATATATATATATATATATATATATATATATATATATATATATATATATATATATATATATATATATATATATATATATATATATATATATATATATATATATATATATATATATATATATATATATATATATATATATATATATATATATATATATATATATATATATATATCAAATATCAAATATCAAATATTCTACCGAGCGTGAAACTAGCACAAATCAGCATCGATAAATAAATGAAACCCAAAACGAACAGAAATTACAATAATAACCGAGTCAAACTCAAAACGAGCAGAAATTAACATAAGTTGGGCTCAAAACCCCTATGCCATCCCAAGGCCAGAACACAATTTGCACTTTACTGAAAAAATATAAATGTTTTTACTTTCATAACTTTAATAAGTCAAATTAACATTTTGATTACTAAATATCAGTATATGTATATTAAACTGACAATGCACTTTCATTTGTATTTTTTTCAGTAAAGTGCAAATTGTAAAGTGTCCCTTTTGACATTTCTACAATAACTTTTATATAAACCTTATATGCCCCTAGGGAATAACTTACAACCCTTGCAATGAGAGCTCTGATGGGGTTATCATCCTAAAATACCTAATTTTCATAACTTTCGACTACATTGAACAAAATGGATGTCTCAAAATTTTGATTGGATGTGTTTGTGGAAATGGTGGGCGTGAGAGGGGGGTTAGTTGCCCTTCAATCACTTTCGACTATTAAAAGGGACAAGCCCTTTCAATTTTCAATTGAATGAACCCTCTTTGATGTTTTTACAACATCACTTTCTTTAAAAAACCTTACATGCTCCCAGGGAATAACTTAAAGCCCTTGCCCTGAGGGTTATGGGAGGGGGATGGGTTGTCATCCTTAATGACCTAATTTCCGAAACTTTCAAGTACGTTGAACAAAATGGCTATCTAAACATTTTGATTGGATGTGTTTGGGGAAAATATGGTCATGAGAGGGGGTTAGTTGCCCTCAAATCACTTTTGACTATTAAAAAGGGCACTTGCCCTTTGAATTTCAAATCGAATAAGACCTTTTTTTGGTTTCTCGTAGAAACCAAGTTTCTACGACAAAGATTTCAAAAAAACCTTATATGCCCCCAGGGCATGACTTATAACCCTTGCCCTGAAGACTGTGGGGGAGTGTCCTGATCAAAGGTATAATTTCCTGAACTTTAAACTGCGTGCAACAAAATGGCTATCTAAAAATTTTGATTGGATATGTTTGGGGAAATGGTTGGCGTAGAAGGTGTGTTAGTTGCCTTCCAATCACTTTCGACTATTAAAATGGACACTAGCCATTTCAATTTCCAGTCGAATGAGCCCTTTTTGAAGTTTCTACGACGACGCGATCTATAAAAACCTTATATGCCCCCAGGGCATAACCTAAAACCCTTGCCCTGAGGGCTGTGAGGGAGTAACCTCCTAAAAAACATAATTTCTATCTGGAACTACACAACACTCAACAAAATGGCTATCTTAAAAATTTTGATTGGACGTGTTTTGGGAAAAGGTGGGCGACAGAGGGGTACTATTTGCCAAATCACTTTCAACTAATAAAAGGAGCACTAGCCCTTTGAATTTCCAATCGAATTAGCCTTTTTTCAAGTTTCTACGACAAAGATTTCAATAAAAACTTATATGCCCCCAGGCCATAGCTTATAACCTTTGCCCTGAAGACTGTGGGGGGAGTTTCCTGCTCAATGGTATAATTTCCTGAACTTTAACTGCGTGAAACAAAACGGCTATCTCAAAATTTCGAGTGGATGTGTTTGGGGAAACGGTGGGCGCGGAAGGGGTGTTAGTTGCCTTCCAATTACTTTCGACTATAAAAAAGGGCACTAGCCATTACAATTTCTAATCGAATGAGCCCTTTTTGAAGTTTCTACGACAACGCATTCTATAAAAACTTTATATACCCCCAGGCCATAACTTACAACCCTTGTCCTGAGGGCTGTGAGGGGGTTGTCATCCTCAAAGATTTAAATTACAGAAAGTAAAACTACGTTGAACAAAATGGCTATCTCGAAATTTTGATTGAATGTGATTGGGGGAATGATAGGCGTGGCGGGGGGGGGGGGGGGTAGCTGCCGTCCAATCACTTTTGACTATTAAAAAGGGCACTAGCCCTCTGAAATTCCAATCGAATGAGCCTTTTTTGTAGTTTCAACGACAACATCTTCTATAAAAACCTTATATGCCCCCTGGGCATAACTGAAAACCCTTGCCCCGAGGGTTGTGGGGGAGCGTCCTGCTCAAAAACATATTTTCTATCTGGAAATAAACTACACTGAACAAAATGGCTATCTCAAAATTTTGATTGGATGTGTTTCGGGAAATGGTGGGCGTTGAAGGGGTGTTAGTTGCCTTCCAATCACTTTCGACTGTTAAAAAGGGAACAAGCCACTCCAATTTCCAATTGAATGAGCCCTTTTCGAAGTTTCTGCGACAACTTCTTCGATACAAAGTGCCCTGCTCTAAAGGAAAAAAATAAGAAATGATACATTGTGCCAACATCGTTGTTACTTATATGCCCTCAGGGCATAACTTAAAACCCTTGTCCCGAGGGTTTTGGGGGAGTGTCCTCCTCAAAAACATATTTTTTATCTGGAAATCTACTACGCTTAACAAAATCTGTATCTCAAAATTTTGATTGGATGTGTTTGGGAGAATGATGGGTGTGGGGGGGGGGGCTAGTTACCCTCCAATCACCTTCGACTATTAAAAAGGGCGCAAGCCACTCCAATTTCTAATTGAATGAGTCATTTTTGAAGTTTCTACGACAACTTCTTCGATACGAAGTGCCCTGCTCTAAAGGAGAAAATAATAAATGATAGATTGTGCCAACATTGCTGTTATATGCCCTAAGGGTATAACTTAAAACCCTTGCCCCGAGGGCTGTAGGGGAGTGTCCTCCTCAAAACATATTTTCTATTTGGAAATCAACTACGCTTAACAAAAGGGTTATCTCAAAATTTTGATTGGATGTGTTTGGGGGAATGATGGGCGTAGGGGGGTTAGTTGCCCTTCCATCACTTTTTACTATTAAATAGGCACTAGCCACTCCAATTTCCAATTTAATGAGCCCTTTTTGAAGTTTTTACGTCAACTCCTTCGATACGAAGTGCCCGGGTATGGAGGAAAAAAAAAATACATTGTGGCAAAATCGTTCTATAAAACTTTAAAACTTTGCGTCATTGGCGCTTAGCTGAAAATGAATTATATAACAAATATTTTCTTTTCCAGTTCTTACAGCATTGAAAATAAAAATAAAATTACAGTGAAATAAATTCTTGAACTGATGGATCTTTCAACAATTAAATATGATTATACATCAAATATTCAATTTGATACTGTTTATTCTTTCCAAGACTGGTCAAAACGCATAAACTTTTCAGTAAAGTGCCAATGACGCAGTAGGTTTTAGCCTTTTACAGTGAGAGAAGGAGGCGATACCCGAACCCTTGATTGTAGTGATTTTTGTTCATTTCAAGCTTGATTTGCATATTCAATTTAAGTTTCACTCGTTTTAAGATTTATTTATTCATTTACATTAATATCCATTGTATGTCTGTTTGCATTGATTGTTTATTGAATTTCTGTTCGTTTTAAGTTTCATTTATACTTCGATAGCAAAATATTTTTGTCGTTTTAAGCTTTATTTTCATATTCAATCTAAGCTGTACTCGCTTTAAGGTCTATTAATTCATTTATATTATTGCTTGTTGTATCTTTTTGCTATGATTGTTTATTCAATTTCGGTTCGTTTTGGGCTTCATTTATTCTTTAAAGGTAATTTCTGGTCGTTTTGAGTTTGAATTTTAAAAGGTATTTTTTATCTGCTGAGCTTAAGTTTAAAAAAGCCTTTACTTTTCTTTGAAAAACTAATTTATCGGAAAGTGTTTTTTATTAATTTTTGTTTGTTTCTAATTGCAAAGAGATTCAATATATATATATATATATATATATATATATATATATATATATATATATATATATATATATATATATATATATATATATATATATATATATATATATATATATATGGTTTGGTTTTTACAGTACTTCAAAATGAGGTTATTGGAAACCAAACAAACTTTAGAGTTTCCTTTGTAATAATCGGTTAAATAACTATCAAACAATCTCATGTTTAAATCAGGATTTAGAATACTTTCAGGGTATGATAAAAACAACTTTGCAAGCTTGGACAAGAAAAAAAGGGCGACTTGGAAGGCATATAGCTGTGTGGTATGAATTATGACAGCAAGTTCGGATTCAGCAGAAAATTTCGCACTAAGTAGATAACTAACCCATTTTTTTTTTATTTTGGACGAGGGATAGTTTTAATCGGATCGGATTTGGAGGAGGAATAGTTTTAACCAGAGAAATTTGTAGGTAGGATAGTTTCATCCCAGTGTAGCAGATTTTTAGTTTTCCCGCAATTGTAACGAGTTATCCAAAGGGCACCAAGAAAAGTCGTATTCAGGAGAGGGGGCTACGGGGTTTACCCCCCCCCCCCTAAAATGTTTTTCATAACTTTTAAAAACATAGAAAAATTGTATAAAAACCATTTTTGTTGTTTTTTTAAGTGTTTTTTTTTTCTGGGACGAAGAAACATTCTATTGTAACTTTGAAGTGTGAGAAGGCTGCATTCGTCGTAGACAATGTGTTGAATTACAGACGAAATAAAATTTGTACAAAAGGAAAAACCAAAAAGACTGATATCCGTTAACTTCTGTGCAAAGTAAGGTGTATTTTATTTATAATTTTGCTCAAACCAAGGAGGTAACATAATTCTAAACTTTGGTATTTATTGGTCTACCTAAATAAGCCTAGACTAAGGCAGATAGCATTAATTATCTAAAATTCTGTTAAGACTACTTTACTTGCCATTCAAACTAATAAATATCTTCCCACATATATTATTATTATTATCATATCAATTTTGTTGTAAAATACTCTGTTGTCAGAAACAGGAGCTATGCAACAAACGAAAGCTACTTACATTATAACTTTTTGACCACAATTTCACTTTTGACTACCGATCTACGTCGGGAATATTATGTATATACAGGCCCTTATTTTGCTTAACTCCGCCCAGACACAATTACTAAAAACTGAATTACAAATTACAAAAATAAAAAAAACTGTAAATTACTTTAATTATTCTGTTGCGAAATAATCCTTTTGTTAGCTATTTCTGAAGCAAATCGTTTTGGTCTAGCAAAAAAATTATTTCGCGACAGAATAATTAAAGTAATTTACAGTTTTTTATTTTTCCTCAGTTACTTTTTTGTCCTCAGCGAAGTAACTCTATATTAGCATTTTTACCCTACGTGGATCAGTTTGCGCCAATTATACATTTTTGTTTGTTTTTGTTTTTTTGTGGTGGTTTTATTGGTTTTGTTTTATCTTGTTTTTTTTTTATCTTGTTCTTCTTGTGTGTCTTTTGTGCTGAAGACGCCTTGTTTGTATACAGGCGAAATATCCGCGTTGTTTTGTTTTTGCTGTTTTCTTTTCTCTCCACTGGCCACAGTCTAGTTTTTTGTTGTTTTTTTTTATATTTTTCACTTTGTTGGTTTTTGAGATATATATCTTGTTAAAAATAGTTCAAAGGTCGGGTAAGAAAAAATCCGGTGTCAATAGAACCCCCCCCCCGGGCACAGTAGAAGGCGTTCTAACTTATGCCCTAAGGGCATGTATGGTTCTTATGAAAGTGATGCTCGTATAAACTTCATAGAGGGCTCATTTGATTGGAAATTGAAAGTTATAGTTCACTTTTTAAGAGTCAAGAGAGTTAAATTAGCTCCCCCCCCCACGCTCTTTTTCCCCATACCCGTCCCCTAAAAATTTTGAGATTGCCAGTATTTTGGAAATTGTTGAAAAATTAGATAGCAAAAACACCCCCCCCCCCCCCACAACCCAGTGGATAGGCGTTGTAAGTGTTGTCCTGGGGGCGTATATGGTTCTTATGAAAGGGATGCTCGTATAAACTTCAGAGGGGGCTCATTTGATTGGAAATTGAAAGTTCTAGTTCAATTTCTTAGAGTCAAAAGATATCCGAGGGCAACTAGCCCCCCCCCCCCAAACATCCTTTTTTCCCCAAGCTCATACGATAAAATTTTTATAATAGCCATTTCATTAAAAATGGTTCCAAGGTCAGATAAGAAAATTCCCGTGTCGACGAAACCCGCCAGGGCCCGGAGCCAGGCGTTATGAGTAATGCTCTAGGGTCATATATAGTTCTTATGGAAGGGATGCTCGTACAAACGTCGGAGAAGGCTCATTTGATTTGAGATTGAAACTTCTTGTTCACTTTTTAAAAGTGAAAAGAGATCGGAAGGCAACTAGCCCCCCTCCTCCTCCACGCCCTAAATGCATCAGATAAAAATTTTGAGATAGACGTTTTGTTAAAAATAGTTAAAAGTTCGGATAACAAAAAACTCCGGTGTCGACACAGCCCCCCAGGGCCCGGGGGTAGGTGTTGTAAGTTATGCCCTGGGGGCATATATGGTTTTTATGGAAGGGATGCTCGTATAAACTTCCTAGATGGCTCATTTAATTGGAAATTTAAATGTTGTGATTCCCTTTTTAAGAGATAAAAGTGATTAGAGGGCAGCTAGCCACCCCCCACTCTCTAGTTATTTTTTTCCCAGAGGCACTTCATATAGAAGGGGTCGTCGTATAAACTTCAAAGGGGGCTTATTCGATTGGAAATGGAGAGGAAAAGTGTCCTTTTTAAGAGTCAAAAGTGATCAGAGAGCAACTGGCCCCCCAAGCCCTTTTTCCCCAAATACATCTGATAAAAAATTGAGGTAGCCATTTTGTTAAAAATACTTGAAAGATCATATAACAAAAACATCTTTATATATGGTCATATCGTTAAAAATAGTTCAAAGATCAGAAAAGGAAACCTCCTGCGTCAATACAACCCCGCCACTTCAGGGCCAGGGAAGGCGTAGTAAGTATTGATAAACCCATCCGATAAAAATTTCAGGTGACCGTTTTGTTAAAAATGGTTCAACCATCAGATATTAAAACTCCAGGGTCGACACAACCCCCCAGGGCTAAGGGAAAGGCGTTGTAAGTTATACTCCGGGGATATATAAGGTTCCTATAGAAGGGATACTCAAAGCGCCAATGACGCGCCAATATACTCGTAAAGCGCCAATGACGCAGTAGGTCTTAGACTTTTACAGTGAGAGAAGGAGTTCATACCAAAACTCTTGTTTGTGGTTATTTTTGTTCGTTTCAAGCTTGATTTGCGTATTCAATTTAGGTTTCACTCGTTTTAAGATTTATTTATTAATTTAAATTAATATCTATCGTATGTTTGTTTGCATCGATTGTTTATTTAATTTCTGTTCGTTTTAAGTTCCATTTATACTTCAATAGGAAGATATTTTTTTTTTCATTTTAAGCTTGATTTTCATTTTCAATCTAAGCCTTACTCGCTTTAAGATCTATTTATTCATTTATATTATAACTTGTTGTATGTTTTGCTATGATTGCTTATTTAATTTCTGTTCGTTTTGGGTTTCATTTATTCTTTAAAAGTAATATTTGGTTGTTTTGAGTTTGAATTTTAAAAGGTATTTGTATCTGCTGAGCTTAAGTTTAAAATGGCCTTTACTTTTCTTTGAAAAACTTATTTTTCGGAATTTTTTTTTTAATTAATCTAAACAAATGATGATACTAAAAAGTAACTAATTCTAAAGTTTTCCTTAGAGCCACTAAAAAGGATATAAAACAAGCGATAAATCAAAACATAAACCATAGAAGCTAAGAAAAATATTCAAAACAGCGATAGTCACTAGATATTAAAGGCCTATATCAGATAAATAAGGTTTAATTTATAGAGGTACAAGAGATTAGACAACAAGAAAAGAGGAGTAGAAAGGGTATGAACTTTTTAGCAATTCATGGACGGTACTTTAATTTTTCTTAATTTTTGTGGGGGGCACGGAAAACCCTGCTACTTTTCTGGAAAGGAGAAGATCTAAGACTGCTGGAAACTCTGTGTTCATGCTTTGCAGAGATTATTCCTTTTTTATGAACATATTACTAATTTCACCCTTTGAGGAGCTGGGTACTCCTAACCATCTATGACGAGTAGTGTCAAGCCTTCCCCATAAACGAAGTATATGGAAGAATTGTACAAAAGGAAAAATTTAACCTAATCTTACAAATATTTCTGTGGCGATGCATCTACTCCATAAAAAGCTTGTGCTTTTGGACTCGGGAATAGTCTAGACTTTAAGCAAATGTATACCTTTTAAAAATGAGTTTTCCCAAAATTATTCAAATCCTTAGCCTCTTTTGAGCCAGGATGAACTTTTAATAAAATCATTAGAAATTTATTTTATTTCAAGAAAAAATAGTTTATATTCTCTTTTTGAAAAATTAAATGCGACCTAGATACCATAATGTTAGTGTCAAAAATGATGTTTAAGTTTTAGAATTATAAATTAAAGAAGCAAATTAAGTTTTTGTATCTGATTCATTACACCAGGTGAAAAAAGAAAACAGAACTAGAGCAGTAAAGTAAAACGCTGTTTCTAATAAATCTCTTATTTGTCGAAAAATACCATTTATCTTAGAATAAAATCATTTTACAAAATGGAAGCATGCAGGTCTAAAAGTAGTGAGTTTACGGTCGAGAACAAATTGGATTGGGCCAGGGGTTGCCAGTTCATAAAAATTTAGATAGGGACATAGGCTTTTATTTTCATCTTTTAAAATGATGATACAAAGCAATTGTGATTTCCAAAGTCTAGGGAGGGGACAATTTTGTTTCGTTTTTAATATAAATCTCCACTGAATATGGCTTTAAGAGTAAATAAAAATTGATAACGAGTAAAATGGCTCTATGAGTTATAAAAATCCTTTAGACTCATAGATGTTTATTGAAGTTTTGCAATTTTGCTCTCTCTCACTCTCTGGGCCTATGTGTCTGAGCGGGTGTTTGCTTATCTCAGGGCCTGTGTTTGTCAGTTTGTATGTCAGAATCTATATATTTGTATTTCTTTTTGTCTCTCTCAATTCCTTTGCTTATGTGTCTGGTTGGGTGTTTGCTTATCTCAATGGCTGTCTTCGTTGGTTTTTTTATGTCTGAATTTATATATTTGCATTTGTTTTTATCTCTCTCACTCGACTGAAGAGGACTATTGACTATTTTTTGGCTCTTCGGCCATTCAGTAGCTTGCCTCCTGAATTCCTCCTCATCTGAAAACTAAAAACTTTTCCCTTGAATTTTTACCTCTGTTGGTTTGAACTCAAGAGACGATTTTTCTTCCGTGAATTTTATCATCATATCTGAAAAATCTCTGCTATTAAGGCACGTCTTTTCATTCAAATCAATTGAAGGCATTTCTGCAAACCAAAACATAAAGGTAATAATTTGCCAATATACTTTGGCTAACGCTTAATCTATTGTCAAAACTTTCTTTCCATCATATCATGACTTCCAGTCCTTCTTTCTTATCTTATTTCTTTCTGGTTTCTAGTGTGTCAAAATCTCAGATTTAATGGATTTTAACTCTCAGTGTGATTAAACTTATCATTTTCTTTTTTTTTCAGCTCCCTTAGAATAAGAAATGAGACGGGAAAAAAATCTTTAGTGTATTTTTTTCTTATAATCTAATTTCCAGCACGTGTTTTATTATTTTATCTATTTTTTATTATCTTTTTTTTCGTCACAATATCTTTAAAATTATTTTTGATCATTTCCCAGAAATTTAATAGCATCAATGCGATACACTCACAAAAGATTTATCAACCCCTCCCATCTTAGTGATGGAGATGGATTATTAACCCATTTCAGGAATATTCGCACTGTTGAACTTGGGTAACCTTTGTCTTCGAGGAGTATGACGCAGGTGAATCGACGCGAGGGTATCTTGAAAGTAACCCGGGTAATTTTTCACAATTGCATGCATAACAAGTTTTTCTGTTGGCAACGGCCTTCTGTCAACGCCCCTGGTCTTCCATGAAACCAACGACTAGATTTATCCGCACACGACAAAACCCACTTTTTTCTTCTTCGATACGATCTGGAAATTCAAACATACCTGAGCAAAGATTTTTGCCCCTCCATATCAATCCTTAATATTCTTCTAGATATCCCATTTGAGATCCTTGAAAAATTAAGAGAATTTAACTGTGACAAGGTAAACCATGACAAAACACTACTGAAATATTCCAACTCTTGCATTTCAATGAAAGAAATTCAAACTGAACTTTGAAAAATCCACAGAATGTAACTGTGACATGGTAAACCACGACAAAACACTACTGAAATATTCCAACTCTTGCATTTCAACGAAAGAAATCCAAAATGAACTTTGAAAAATCATGAGAATGTAACTTTGACAAGGAAAACCACGACAAAGCACTACTGAAATAATCCAACTCTTGCATTTCAATGAAAGAAATTCAAAATGAACTTTGAAAAATCAAGAGAATGTAACTGTGACATGGTAAACTATGACAAAACACTACTGAAATATTCCAACTCTTGCATTTCAACGAAAGAAATTCAAAATGAACTTTGAAAAACCAAGAGAATGTAACTATGACATGGTTAACCACGACAAAACACTGCTGAAATATTTCAACTGTTGCATTTCAAAGAAGAAAGTCCAAAATGAACTTTGAAAAATCAAGAGAGTGCACCTATGACATGGTAAACCATGACAAAACACTATCGAAATAATTCAACTCTTGCATTTCAATGAAAGAAATTCAAAATGAACATTGAAAAATCATGAGAATGTAACTGTGACAAGGAAAACCACGACAAAACACTACTGAAATATTCCAACTCTTGCATTTCAAAGAAAGAAATTCAAAATTAACTTTGAAAAATTATGAGAATGTAACTGTGACAAGTTAAACAACGACATAAAACTACTGAAATAATCCAACTCGTGCATTTCAACGAAAGAAATTCAAAATTAAATTTGGAAAATTGAGAGAATGTAACTGTGACATGGTAAACCATGACAAAACACAACTGAAATATTCCAACTCTTGCTTTTCAACGAAAGAAATCCAAAAATGAACTTTGAAAAATCAAGAGAATGTAACTGTGACATGGTAAACCACGACAAAACAATTAATGAAATATTCCAACTCTTGCATTTCAACAAAGAAATCCAAAATGAACTTTGGAAAATCAAGAGAATGTAACTGTGACAAGGTAATCCATAACAAAACACTACTGAAATATTCCAACTCTTGCATTTCAACTATAGAAATCCAAAAATGAACTTTGAAAAATCAAGAGAACGTAACTGTGGCAATGTAAACCACGACAAAACACTACTGAAATATTCCAACACTTGCATTTCAAGGAAAGAAATCCAAAATAAACTTTGAAAAATCAAGAGAATGTAACTGTGATAAGGTAAACCACGACGAAACAGTACTGAAATATTCCAATTCTTGCATTTATAGGAAAGAAATCCAAAAAGAACTTTGAAAGATCAAGAGAATGTAATTGTGAAAAGGTAAACCACGATAAAACACTACTGAAATATTCCAACTCTTGCATTTCACGAAAGAAATTCAAAATGAACTTTGAAAAATCAAGAGCATGTAACAATGAAATGGTAAACCACGACAAAACACTACTGAAATATTCCAACTCTTGCATTTCACGAAAGAAATCCAAAATGAACTTTGAAAAATAAAGAGAATGTAACTGTGACAAGGTAAGGCACAACAAGACACTACTGAAATATTCCAACTCTTGCATTTCAACGAAAGAAATTCAAAATGAACTTTGAAGAATCAAGAGAATGTAAAAATCCAAAATAAACTTTGAAAAATCAAGAGAATGTAACAGTAACAAGATAAACCACAACAAAACACTACTGAAATATTCCAACTCTTGCATTTCAAAGAAAGAAATCCAAAATGAACTTTGAAAAATCAAGAGAATGTAACTGTGACAAGGTAAACCACGATAAAACACTATTGAAATATTCCAACTCTTGCATTTCACGAAAGAAATTCAAAATGAACTTCGAAAAATCAAGAGAATGTAACTGTGAGATGGTAAACCACGACAAAACACTACTGAAATATTCCAATTCTTGCATTTCACGAAAGAAATTCAAAATGAGCTTTGAAAAATCAAGAGAATGTAAAAATCCAAAATGAACTTTGAAAAATCAAGAGGATGTAACTTTGACAAGGTAAACCAAAACAAAACACTACTGAAATATTCCAACTATTGCATTTCAATGAAAGAAATCCAAAAAGAACTTTGAAAAATCAAGAGAATGTAACTGTGACAAGGTAAACCATAACAAAACACTACTGAAATATTCCAACTCTTGCATTTCAACGGAAGAAATCCAAAAATGAACTTTGAAACATCAAGAGAATGTAACTGTTACAAGGTAAACCACGACAAAACACTACTGAAATATTCCTACTCGTGCATTTGAAGGAAAGAAATCCAAAATGAACTTTGAAAAATCAAGCGAATGTAACTGTGAAAAGGTAAACCACCATAAAACACTACTGAAATATTCCAACTCTTGCATTTCATGCAAGAAATTCCAAATGAACTTACAAAAATTAAGAGAATGTAACTGTGACAGGGTAAACCATGACAAAACACTACTGAAATATTCCAACTCTTGCATTTCATGATAGAAATTCAAAATGAACTTTGGAAAATCAAGAGAATGTAAAAATCCAAAATGAACTTTGAAAAATCAAGAGAATTTAACTGTGACAAGGTAAATCATGACAAAACACTACTGAAATATTCCAACTCTTTCATTTCAAGAAAAAAAAATCCAAAATGAACTTTGAAAAAACAAGAGAATGTAACTGTGACAAGGTAAACCATAACAAAACACTACTGAAATATTCCAACTCTTGCATTTCAACGAAAGAAATCCAAAAACTAACTTTTGAAAAATCAAGAGAATGTAACTGTGACAAGGTAAACCACGACAAAACACTACTGAAATATTCCAACTCTTGCATTTCAAGGAAAGAAATCCAAAATGAACTATGAAAAATCAAGAGAATGTAACTGTGACAAGGTAAACCACGACAAAACTTTACTGAAATATTCCAACTCTTGCATTTCAAGGAAAGAAATCCAAAATTAACTTTGAAAAATCAAGAGAATGTAACAGTGACAAGGTAAACCATGACAAAACACTACTGAAATATTCCAACTTTTACAGTTCAACGAAAAAAATCCAAAATGAACTTTGAAAATCAAGATAATGTAACAGTGACAAGGTAAACCACGACAAAACACTACTGAAATATTCCAACTCTTGCATTTCAAGGATAGAAATCCAAAATGAACTTTGAAAAATCAAGAGAATGTAACTGTGACAAGGTAAACCACGATAAAACACTATTGAAATATTCCAACTCTTGCATTTCACGAAAGAAATTCAAAATTAACTTTGAAAAATCAAGAGAATGTAACTGTGAGCACGAAAGAAATTCAAAATGAACTTTGAAAAATCAAGAGGATGTAACTTTGACAAGGTAAACCAAGACAAAACACAACTGAAATATTCCAACTCAAAATACTACTGAAATATTTCAAATCTTGCATTTCACGAAAGAAATTCAAAATGAACTTTGAAAAATCAAGAGAATGTAAAAATCCAAAATGAACTTTGAAAAATCAAGAGAATGTAACTGTGACAAGGTAAACCACGACAAAACACTACTTAAAATATTCCAACTCTTGCATTTCAAGGAAAAAAATCCAAAATGAAATTTGAAAAATCAAGAGAATGTAAAAATCCAAAATTAACTTTGAAAAATCAAGAGAATTTAACTGTGACAAGGTAAACCACGACAAAACACTACTGAAATATTCCAACTCTTGCATTTCAAGGAAAAATCCAAAATGAACTTTGAAAAATCAAGAGAATGTAACTGTGACATGGTAAACCACGACAAAATACTACTGAAATATTTCAAATCTTGCATTTCACGAAAGAAATTCAAAATGAACTTTGAAAAATCAAGAGAATGTAAAAATCCAAAATGAACTTTGAAAAGTCAAGAGAATTTAACTTTGACAAGGTAAACCATGACGAAACACTACTTAAATATTCCAACTCTTGCATTTCAATGAAAGAAATCCAAAATGAACTTTGAAAATCAAGAGAATGTAACTTTGACAAGGTAAACCAAAACAAAACACTACTGAAATATTCCAACTCTTGCATTTCATTGGAAGAAATCCAAAAATGAACTTTGAAACATCAAGAGAATGTAACTGTTACAAGGTAAACCACGACAAAACACTACTGAAATATTCCTACTCGTGCATTTGAAGGAAAGAAATCCAAAATGAACTTTGAAAAATCAAGCGAATGTAACTGTGAAAAGGTAAACCACCATAAAACACTACTGAAATATTCCAACTCTTGCATTTCATGCAAGAAATTCCAAATGAACTTACAAAAATTAAGAGAATGTAACTTTGACATGGTAAACCATGACAAAACACTACTGAAATATTCCAACTCTTGCATTTCATGATAGAAATTCAAAATGAACTTTGAAAAATCAAGAGAATGTAAAAATCCAAAATGAACTTTGAAAAATCAAGAGAATTTAACTGTGACAAGGTAAATCATGACAAAACACTACTGAAATATTCCAACTCTTTCATTTCAAGAAAAAAAAATCCAAAATGAACTTTGAAAAAACAAGAGAATGTAACTGTGACAAGGTAAACCATAAAAAAACACTACTGAAATATTCAAACTCTTGAATTTCAACGAAAGAAATAAAAAAACTAACTTTTGAAAAATCAAGAGAATGTAACTGTGACAAGGTAAACCACGACAAAACACTACTGAAATATTCTAACTCTTGCATTTTAAGGAAAGAAATCCAAAATGAACTTTGAAAAATCAAGAGAATGTAACTGTGACAAGGTAAACCACGACAAAATTCTACTGAAATATTCCAACTCTTGCATTACAAGGAAAGAAATCCAAAATTAACTTTGAAAAATCAAGAGAATGTAACTGTGACAAGGTAAACCATGACAAAACACTACTGAAATATTCCAACTCTTACATTTCAAGGAAAGAAATACAGAATGAACATTGAAAAATCAAGATAATGTAACAGTGACAAGGTAAATCATGACGAAACACTACTGAAATATTCCAACTCTTGCATTTCAAGGATAGAAATCCAAATTGAACTTTGAAAAATCAAGAGAATGTAACTGTGACAAGGTAAACCACGATAAAACACTATTGAAATATTCCAACTCTTGCATTTCACGAAAGAAATTCAAAATTAACTTTGAAAAATCAAGAGAATGTAACTGTGAGCACGAAAGAAATTCAAAATGAACTTTGAAAAATCAAGAGGATGTAACTTTGACAAGGTAAACCAAGACAAAACACAACTGAAATATTCCAACTCAAAATACTACTGAAATATTTCCAATCTTGCATTTCACGAAAGAAATTCAAAATGAACTTTGAAAAATCAAGAGAATGTAAAAATCCAAAATGAACTTTGAAAAGTCAAGAGAATTTAACTGTGACAAGGTAAACCATGACAAAACACTACTGAAATATTCCAACTCTTGCATTTCAAGGAAAAAAAATCCAAAATGAACTTTGAAAAATCAAGAGAATGTAAAAATCCAAAATGAACTTTGAAAAATCAAGAGAATTTAACTGTGACAAGGTAAACCATGACAAAACACTACTGAAATATTCCAACTCTTGCATTTCAAAGAAAAATCCAAAATGAACTTTGAAAAATCAAGAGAATGTAACTGTGACATGGTAAACCACGACAAAATACTAATGAAATATTTCAAATCTTGCATTTCACGAAAGAAATTCAAAATGAACTTTGAAAAATCAAGAGAATGTAAAAATCCAAAATGAACTTTGAAAAGTCAAGAGAATTTAACTGTGACAAGGTAAACCATGACAAAACACTACTGAAATATTCCAACTCTTGCATTTCAATGAAATAAATACAAAATGAACTTTGAAAAATCAAGAGAATGTAACTTTGACAAGGTAAACCATAACAAAACAATACTTAAATATTCCAACTCTTGCATTTCATTGGAAGAAATCCAAAAATTAACTTTGAAAAATCAAGAGAATGTAACTGTGACAAGGTAAACCACGACAACACACTACTGAAGTATTCCAACTCTTGCATTTCAATGAAAGAAATCCAAAATGAACTTTGAAAAATCAAGAGAATGTAACTGTGACAAGGTAAACCACGACAAAACACTACTGAAATATTCCAAGTCTTGCATTTCATGAAAGAAATTCAAAATGAACTTTGAAAAATCAAGAAATGTAAAAACCATGATAAAACACTACTGAAATATTACAACTCCTTTCATTTCATGAAAGAAATCCAAAATTAACTTTGAAAAATCAAGAGAATGTAAAAATCCAAAATGAACTTTGAAAAATCAAGAGAATTTAACTGTGACAAGGTAAACCATCACAAAACACTACTGAAATATTCCAACTCTTGAATTTTAATGAAAAAAAATCCAAAATGAACTTTGAAAAATCAAGAGAATGTAACTGTGACATGGTAAACCACGACAAAATACTAATGAAATATTTCAACTCTTGCATTTCACGAAATAAATTCAAAATGAATTTTGAAAAATCAAGAGAATGTAAAAATCCAAAATTAAATTTTAAAAATCAAGAGAATTTAACTGTGAGAAGGTAAAACATGACAAAACACTACTTAAATATTCCAACTCTTTCATTTCAAAAAAAAAATCCAAAATTAACTTTGAAACATCAAGAGAATGTAAAAATCCAAAATGAACTTTGAAACATCAAGAGAATGTAACAGTGACATGGTAAACCACGACAAAACACTACTGAAATATTCCAACTCTTGCATTTCAAAGAAAAATCCAAAATGAACTTTGAAAAATCAAGAGAATGTAACTGTGACATGGTAAACCACGACAAAATACTACTGAAATATTTCAACTCTTGCATTTCACGAAATAAATTCAAAATGAAATTTGAAAAATCAAGATAATGTAAAAATCTAAAATGAACTTTGAAAATTCAAGAGAATGTAACTGTGAAAATGTAAACCACTACAAAACAATACTGAAATATTCCAACTCTTTCATTTCAATGAAAAAAATCCAAAATGAACTTTGAAAAATCAAGAGAATGTAACTGTGACAAGGTAAACCATCACAAAACACTACTGAAATATTCTAACTCTTGCTTTTCAACGAAAGAAATCCAAAAATGAACTTTGAAACATCAAGAGAATGTAACTGTGACAAGGTAAACCATGACAAAACACTACTGAAGTATTCCAACTTTTGCATTTCAAGGAAAGAAATTCACAATAAGCATTGAAAAATTAAGAGAATGTAACTGTGACAAGATAAACCACAATAAAAAACTATTGAAATATTCCAACGCTTGCATTTCATGAAAGAAATTCAAAATGAAATTTGAAAAATAAAGAGAATGTAACTTTGACATGGTAAACTACGACAAAACACTACTGAAATATTCCAACTCTTTCATTTCATGAAAGAAATCCAAAATGAACTTTGAAAAATCAAGAGAATTTAAAAATCCAAAATGAACTTTGAAAAATCAAGAGAATGTAACTTTGACATGGTAAACCATGACAAAACACTCCTGAAATATTCCAACTCTTGAATTTCAAAGAAAAATCCAAAATGAACTTTGAAAAATCAAGAGAATTTAACTGTGACATGGTAAACCACGACAAAATACTAATTAAATATTTCAAATCTTTAAGTTCAAGAAATAAATTCAAAATGAACTTTGAAAAATCAAGAGAATGTAAAAATCCAAAATGAACTTTGAAAATTCAAGAGAATTTAACTGTGACAAGGTAAACAATGACAAAACACTACTGAAATATTCCAACTCTTGCATTTCAAGGAAAAAAAATCAAAAATGAACTTTGAAAAATCAAGAGAATGTAACTGTGACAAGGTAAACCATAACAAGACACTACTGAAATATTACAACTCTTGCATTCCAACGAAAGAAATCCAAAACTGAACTTTTGAAAAATCAAGAGAATGTAACTGTGACAAGGCAAACCACGACAAAACTCTACTGAAATATTCCAACTCTTGCATTTCAAGGAAAGAAATCCAAAATGAACTTTAAAAATCAAGAGAATGTAACTGTGACAAAGAAAACCACGATAAAACACTACTGAAATATTCCAACTCTTGCATTTCACGAAACAAATTCAAAATGAACTTTGAAAAATCAAGAGCATGTAACTGTGACAAGGTAAAGCACAATGAAACACTACTGAAATATTCCAACTCTTGCATTTCAACGAAAGAAATCCAAAATGAACTTTGAAAAAAATCAAGAGAATGTAACTCTGACAAGGTAAAGCACAACAAGACACTACTGAAATATTCCAACTCTTGCATTTCAACGACAAAAATTCAAAATGAACTTTGAAAAATTAAGAGAATGCAACTGTGACAAGGTAAACCACGACCAAACACCACTGAAATAACCCAACTCTTGCATTTCAATGAAAAAATTCAAAATGAACTTTGAAAAATCAAGAGAATGTAAAAATCCAAAATTAACTTTGAAAAATCAAGAGAATGTAACTGTGACAAGGTAAACCACGACAAAACGCTACTGAAATGTTCAAACTCTTGCATTTAAAAGAAAGAAATCCAAAATTAACTTTGAAAAATCAAGAGAATTTAACTGTGACAATGTAAAGCACAAAAAAAAAATACTGAAATATTCAAACTCTTGCATTTCAATGAAAAAAATCCAAAATGAACTTTGAAAAATCAAGAGAATGTAACTGTGACAAGGTAAACCACGACAAAACACTACCGAAATTTTTCCAACTCTTTCAATTCAATGAAAGAAATACAAAATGAACTTTGAAAAATCAAGAGAATGTAACTGTGAAAAGGTAAACCACGATAAAACACTACTGAAATATTCCAACTCTTGCATTTCACGAAAGAAATTCAAAATGAACTTTGAAAAATCAAGAGAATGTAACCGTGACATGGTAAACCACGACAAAACACTACTGAATAATTCCAACTCTTGCATTTCACGAAAGAAATTCAAAATGAACTTTGAAAAATCAAGAGCATGTAACTGTGACAAGGTAAAGCACAACAAAACACTACTGAAATATTCCAACTCTTGCATTTCAAGGAAAGAAATCCAAAATGAAATTTGAAAAATCAAGAGAATGTAACTGTGACAAGGTAAAGCACAACAAAACACTACTGAAATATTCCATCTCTTGTATTTCAATGAAAGAAATCCAAAATGAACTTTGAAAAATCAAGAGAATGTAACTGTGATAAGGTAAACACGACAAAACACTACTGAAATAATCCAACTCTTGTATTTAAATGAAAGAAATTCAAAATGAGCTTTGAAAAATCAAGAGAATGTAAAAATCCAAAATGAACTTTGAAAAATCAAGAGAATGTAACTTTGACAATGTAAAACATGACAAAACACTACTGAAATATTCCAACTCTTGCATATCAAGGAAAGAAATCCAAAATTAAAATTGAAAAATAAATATAATTTAACTGTGACAAGGTAAAGCACAACAAAACACTACTGAAATATTCCATCTCTTGTATTTCAATGAAAGAAATCCAAAATGAACTTTGAAAAATCAAGAGAATGTAACTGTGACAAGGTAAACCACGACAATACACTACTGAATTTAAGTATGTTTCATCTAATTCGAAGACATGTAAAAAAAAGTTGAAAAAAATATATCATGTTAAAAAAAAATAAAAAAAAAATATTGGGGGGGGGGGCAAAAAGTTGGAGGGAAGGAGCGCCCTTCGAATTTGGGGATAGGGGACCTATGGAGGGTTGAAGTCCCTGGTGGTTAGGGTCGTTGGTGCTTATGATCCATGTTGGTTCATACTCATGTATACCTCACTACTTGATCTGTAAGGATTTCTATGGATTGTTCTGAATTTCTTTATTAAAATTCTTTTCTTGCCATCTACATCTCACTTAGTATCAACTATTTAGTATACTATAACGTTAGACCATATTTGAAACTGACAGCACTTTTCAAACGCCACTTTTGTATTATACAGAACATATCGAAGATGTAAAGCTATCAATTATTAAAATTCTTTTCTTGCCATCACCATCTCTCTTAGTATCCACTTTTGAGCATACTATAATGTTAAAATCTATTTTATATTGGCAATACTGTTCAAAAACGCCACTTGTGTATTATACAGAACAAATCGAAGAAGTAAAGCTATCCATTATTAAAATTATTTTCTTGCCATCTACATCTCTCTTAGTATCAACTTTCTAGTATACTATAACGTTATACTCTATTTTAAACTGACAACACTGTTAAAACGCCACTTGTGTATTATACAGAAAACATCGAAGAAGTAAAACTATCTATTATTAAAATTCTTTTCTTGCCATCTACATCTCTCTTAGTATCAACTTTCTAGTATACTATAACGTTAGACTCTATTTTAAACTGACAACACTGTTCAAACGCCATTGAGGTTACCTTAACTGCTAATCACTTTAACACTTTTTCTCTATCGTCAAGTACATGCTCTGGAAAGGTACCAAGTAAGATAAGGCAATTCAGGAACCAGTGGGGAATCCCCGCTCGTAATTGCTAATCACTTTAACCCTTTTTCTCCATCGTCAAGTACATGCTCTGGAAAGGTACCAAGGAACTTAAGGCAATTCAGGAACCAGTGGGGAATCCCCGCTCGTAATTGCTAATCACTTTAACCCTTTTCTCCATCGTCAAGTACATGCTCTGGAAATGTTTTTCCTATAGCTTCAAGCAAATGCATAATTCCATGTGCAATTGATATCAATAGCAATAACCAGTCTGGTAATCTGCCTTGGAAAGGTGCCAAGGAACATAAAGTTGTAGAATTCTATAGATACACCCTACTGCCTGTTTTTTTTTCTAGAGGTATTGTTTTAGGATAAAAGTTAAATAAATAATCGTTGACGCAATTTAAGTAGCTTGTGACCCCCTCGTCTTTATTTCATTTATGATAACACATTCAACTTCCAATAGCGGAATAGACTCCACTGCTAGAAAAGCGCTAAAAGTAACCTGCAATAGTATCTGATAGCATCCTATAAAAGCGTTACTTAACGAGAAGATGCATACCGAATTTAAACAATTTTTAGCAATCGATTTACCCCCTCTACGTGTCAATTATTGCAATCATATGGGAAGACACATTTCATTTACTCACTCTAGTATGCGCAAAAAGGGATTCTCCGTGTGTGGAATCGGTAATTTCATAGTATTAATTAAAAAAAAAATTTCCAAAAAAGAAGTTTTTCAAAGAAAAGTAAAGGTCATTTTGAATTTAAGATCAGCAGATGCAAACAGCTGTTAAAATTGAAATTCAAAACGACCAGAAATTACTATTAAAAAAACAAATGAATTCCAAAACGAACAGAAATTAAATACACCATCACAGCAAAAAAATACAACCAGTAATAATATAAGCAAATAAATAAATATTGAAGTGAGTAGTAATTAAATTGAATATGTAAATCAAGCTCAAAACGAAAAATAAAACAAAATTTAGCTATTGAAGTATGAATGAAACCCAAAACGAACAGAACTTAAATATACAATCAATGCTAACAAACATACAATAAATACTAATTTAAATTAGTACTTTTTATTTTAAATTAGTAATAAAATTTAGTACTTATACGACTGCTAGAAATTCTCTCATAACTAACAATCAGTATGGTTTTCGTCCCACTTTCTCTACCTCGTATGCACTTTCAGATGCAACAGAGTTTGTGCGTGTTAATCTGGACAAGGGCTTGTGTGTTTTGGGTCTATATCTTGCTTTTTCAACGGCCTTGGCATGTTTCAGTTAATGGTACTTCTTCCACTACTTTGCCTATATTGAAGGGTGTCCCTCTGGGCTCTGTGCTTGGACCACTTTTGTTTTTAATTTAAATTTATGATCTTGCTTATGATCTTCATCCCCTTGTTCACTTTATTCTTTTTGCTGACAACAGTAACTTTTTCATTGCCACATTGGAGCTGCCATCTGCCACTTCCCTAGCTCAAGGTCTTCTTGATAAAGTAAAAGATTGGTGCTGGTCAAATGGTATGACTCTCAACAGCCAAAAAAGTGCCATTGTACACTTCAGGGCCCCTTATCGTATGAGAGACGTGAGGGAGCCAATCATCCTGACTTATGATGTTATGCCGCAAGCCGCTGTGTTGAAATTTCTTGGTGTGTATCTTGACTGTTTTCGTTGTTTTAAACCTCATATAACTCAAACCCGTTCCCTCATCCTCCGCCAGTCTTCAATGTTGCACAGGGTTAACTCATTTCTTCCCCCCCCCCCCGATGTTATGCTTTCCCTTTATTATGCTTTTATTTTTCCTTGCTTTTCTTATTGCTGCTTTGTCTGGGGTAATACTAATAAATCTCTTCTCTGCTCACTTCAAAGAGCCCAAAATAGGGCAGTGAAGGCTACTTTTCATCTCCCTTGACTTTACCCTTCCTCTGATCTTTATAATGATACTGGTATAGCTCCGCTGTGTCGTATTGTGGGTAAAAGTAATCTTTATTTAGCGCATTCTCCTTTTCTAGGTACACTTCAACCACCTTTGCAGCAATTTTTTTCGTGGACAGGCTCAGGTAGATACTCTACTTTTTACGTAGTTCTTCTCGTAGACTTATTTTACACTAACATTCATCTACAGCATCCCAGAGGTCTCCTGTATATAAGCCAATTCTATTATGGAATTCCATCCCTCCGGATGTCCCGTTATTTCTGTCTGCAAAGGCAGTTTTTCGTCGGGTCTTTCCAGTTTAGTAATTTCTCTCTCGCTCTCCTGCGTTTATTCTCCCTGTGTTCTCTTTTCCTAGTCTTTCTCCTTTTTGTTTTTTTTCCCAATTGATTCTCTTGTCTTTCCTGTGTCTCTATTTTTGGTTTTTATTTATCGTTATTATTATTATAATAATTTGTAGTTTTTTCTGTATGCTAGGGTTTATTCTCTTTAATCTTTATTTCATATATATTGTTTGATTTAGGGTAATACGTATGTATGGTTCTTTTAGTGCTTTATTATTGTGTTGGAAGGCCCAGAACAAGCCAAGCTTCTCGGGCCGAATAACTCTTCTTTACGTTTGTAATATTGTTTTAGTATTGAAAAAATGATTGATTACAATGAATAAATAAATCTTAAAACGAGTGAAACTTAAATTGAATATGTAAATCAAGCTTGAAGCGATCAAAAATCACTAAAGACAAGAATTTGTGTATCTTCTCCTTCTCTCTCTGTAAAAGTCTAAAACCTACTGCGTCATTGGTGCTGTAATGAAAACGAATTGTATTACAAGCTTCACTATTTTGATAAGAAAATTGTCAATACCTTTCTTTTAACCTATCATTCAAAAGTATAGAAAACGGATAGCTATTACAACTTTTAAATTGACCGTATTTATTTTTAGAAGTATTTAATAAGCTTGCTGTAGTAAAATTTTGAAATAGCAAATGGATAGATCAATAGAATTTCTATAGATTAAAATAAATGTATTTAATGGAAGAGAGTATTGAGATCTAGGGCGAGGGGCTAATAACTGACCGTCGCAGGTGTCCCTTCCTTCGTGCCTCCGTGCCTCCGGCACACCTTAAACAGCGTGTTCCTGGAAGCAAAGGAACACAGTTTTATCTTTGGCTTATGGAAAGCGTACGGCGCGTTTTTTACGACGGCAAACTTTCTCCTCTTGAGAGGTTATCTTTACTTGGTCGTGTTGTTTACTGCGTTCGACATTGGAGATCCTGGGTCCTTAAAAGTGGACATTATGCTTTGAACGAGACATTTATTACCACAAACCTTCACCATTGCCTGGAGATAAATATGCATTCCCTAGTGCTTCTCATTCGTCTATTCAAACGGCTTGGGCTCGAACGTCTTTTCAAACTCTCCGACATGAATAGCGAGCTATGTGAAGTTTTTTTTTAGGAAGATATGGTCTGAACCCAGCACGTACAGTACTGTAATAGACTTTCGGTCCACCAACTTTTACATCGAATTCGTCAATATGAAAGTATAACGGATTTTGAAGCTCAATATTCTAATGAACAGTTGTCCTTGCCAAAGGCTAAGCGAGTTAGATCTGTTGACACGCAGAATATGGCGATGCCGTTCCCTGACGACATAGGAATTCTGTGCCAAGGGTTCCGGCTGAATGCTGATCTCACATTAACTGCCGCATTGGTAGACCAGGGTTACTGTGACTCCAGCCTGTATATCATGCATTCAGCAGAACCCGTTTCTATGGAAATCGGCACCAACCTTGTCTTTGGCTTTGACTCAGACGTCTTCACAAAGCTAAATTCATTTATCCAGAAGAAAGGGTTCCACTTTTTTGATGTCTCGTCAGCATCGCAATCATCATGTTAAAAATGGCACCTAAACCCAAAACTGACCTCAAGACCATAACCACCACCATCGCCATGTTCTGTGTGTCAACAGAAGGAACGTTTTTTAACAGTTTCTAAAGGTATTTTTTATTTTTTTCCCTCCCCTCCACCTCTTCAATTGTTTATATTTTAATACAGAAACATATAAAACTTACGACTTTATACAATATAATATCACCTAAACTTCAAAAAAAAAAAAAAAAATTATATACCAGTCAATATATTAGTGGACATGAAGGCACACTACCATTTAACTTTTTTCTTGCCAAATATATATCACTCCCCCCGTTCCAGGGTGTCCTTCCCCCTCTAGGAGACGCTTTTCCGGTGGCATTTTTACTTCAATTTCTTAAAATTCATATCCTTCAATTTTCACTAATACGAATTTGAATTTTAAAGGTGGTCTTCCAAAAGGCTTACTCTTACAACTTAAAATTTTTTAACACACAAAAAAAAAAATATTTGCTCTACCTTAGACTGGGCGTCCTCCGTTTACAAGAAACCCATTCTTGCGGTGGCACTTTTTTCTTTTTTTTTTTTTTTTGTTAAGCCCTTCTTACGACCAACCTTAATCAAGAAAAAAAAACCAAAATACAACCAACCCATCAACAAAAAACCAAAAATAACCGACGTGCATGAGGGCACAGAACTGAACAGAATCTTAAACCATGTCTCCTACGGACGAGGAGGCCACCCACGGCGGGGCTGGTCCTTCCAGCTCAAGTGCTTGTGCCCCTCGTCCCCCATTCGCTTGAGTTCTTGATATAATTTTATGAGTTTCGAATGCATTCCGAGATCTAGGGCAGTGGAAGCTATGAATACCATCGAAAAACTTGTTATGCTCAGTAGAAGACTTAGTAGTAGAAGACTTTGTGTTTATACTTGTGCTAACCGAGCTTAGTTTGATTTACTGAAGCTCATTTGTCCAGTTTCTTAGGGTTGTCATTTGAGCTGTGATTATCGAGATGATTGCTGAAACGTACCAATAAATATCTGAGAAGCTAGTTATTTTTATAGTTGCTTGCTTTACTTAGCGCTTTTTACTAATAACTCGGTAGTAACAGTTTTTCTGACTGTTGCTTTACAGTTTTCTCCTCAAATACCCAAAGGCCTGGGTTTAATACCAAGAAAGTTGGATTCTAAGAACATTCGTCAAAAAGGGATCTGTGTTTCCTCCGGATTCCTTCGTGTCAAAGCAGCAGATTCCTTTTTTTAGTACAATTCAGAATCCGAGATCCAAGGGTGCGTCTTGGCACAGCCACTAAACAGAAAAGCAGGTATGATAAAAGGGAAAGAGGCGTGTGAAGAATTGATAAAAGGCAACTTTTACCGCTGGCCAAGCCATATTGAATAGGGCTGCGAAGCGTGACGTCAATTCTTGGGCGGGAAATTCAATTACGTGGATGCGTAGACATGTTTTTTTGGAACTTTGGCGAATTGTTTTGGCCTAAAATATTTGTCGTAGATCTTACTAATCCACCAGAACGTTTTCACGTCGAAATAATGCTAGGAATATTGACAATCAGTTGTTAGTTACAACTAGAAACCACGTTTCACGGTACTTTGAATTTCGCACCTTGCTTTTACGTCATCACCGTGAAGCCCTATGTTGTATAACTTAAAAACCGTGCTCCGGGATTTTTTTTTGAAATTTCGGAATTTTTTTGAAGAAAAATTGGAATTTTATTTTTGAGCTGGTGGCAACGCTGCATGTGTAATAGGAAAAAGTGACACCATCAGTGCCATCGTAGGGTTACCTAGTTTTGCATGGATATCAACAACTTGCAGTCCTCCGTTCTTTTTGTTTAGGTACATATCAGTTGTTTTCAGTCTTGGGGGTTCTTTTCCTTGCCAAACAAACCCGTAAATGATTATTTCCAAGTTTTAAAAGAGTGCTTTTGAAGGTGCTGAAATATTCGACAGATACCGAATAACAGGCAAGCTGTATATATTTACATATTGCGCCCTTTGGAATATGCCTCCGGTGTGCCTCCGGAGGCATGCCTCCGGCGTGCCTCATGCCTCCAGGTGTCCCTCAAAATGCCCAGTTGCTAACCCCTCGATCTAGGGTACATCAGACTAAATGAAATAAGATTGTCCATACGAAAATATGATTCAATCCCCTTTTTAAGGCTATAACAGGAGAAAAGTTGTAATAGCTAGGCCACGTTCTACTTATGAAGGATGATAAATTGCCAAACTAATTTGGTAATAAAAGTAAAACTGTTCGAAATTACATTTTCTTTCCAATAAAGTGCAGATAAGAGCAATTGAAAGGAGGCTAGTCTTCCCCTCATCTGTGGTAATTTCTGTTCAACTTCAGTTTGAACTGCTTCTTAATTTTAAAATCTGTTCAGTTTAGGTTCTATTTTCTTATTCAGTCAAATAACCCTTGTATATAATTTTGAACTTATTATTTATATTTATTTAGATTCTTTTGAATTTGACTAATTACATGAATTTATTTCTACTCGTTTTAGATACTAACATATTTTTTTTAATTATCTTTGAAGACCTTTTTTTGTAAACTTTATACTGAATAGTCACAAGAAAGGGCATAACAACCGCCTTTCATTTATACACCCGCCCTCCCTCCTCTTAAAAGTGAAACACTTCTCGCCTGGTAATTTGCAATGGGAGTCATTGAGCAACATAATTTAAGAGTATACGCATTGCACGGCAAAAATTTATGATTTGATAAAATTTACGACATTAATTTTGGCTGTTATCTCAACTATGTGACTCCTCTAAGGTTCACATCGCAAGCGCGGAACAAAATTATAAAACGAACCCTTGATTTTCTGGATAACATTTTTTTTTTTTTTTTTTTTTTTTTTTTTTTTTTTTTTTTTTTTTTTTGCAAGTAATTCCGCTTATCACTTACCATACCAGATGTGAGATAAACTTTCACTCTTTTTATTTATTACTAATTTGAATATTGAATAAGCCTTGAATAGACTAAAAGTGATAGACTAAAGACTAAAGTAACGGTTCTCATATCTATTTTAAATGACAAAACAGATTAAGAAGTCATATATGGCAGAATGTCATAACTAACACCCTTAGTCAAAATTGCTTTACGATTCCTATCACCGTTATTTTTTATGAGCTTTCTAATGGTATAGTAATTTTGCTGTACGATGCCTTCTGGCAAAGCTAATCAAAAATTCAACTTTATTGCGATTAAAGCATAAATATGATTATGCTGCCATTTATAATTCTTTTAATCCGTTTTGTATTATGTCTTAATTTAACAGACGCAACACTGTAGCGTTTCCTATAGTAAAGGCCATACTGTTCCGATGTCTTTTTTTTCCCCCAGAGGCACTTCATACGGAAGGGGTCGTCATGTAATCTTCAAGCGAGACAAGATTCAAAACTGATCAAAGGGCAAATATCCGCCCCCAATCCCTTTTTTCTCCAAATTCATCTGCTAAAATTTTTGGGATAGACATTTTGTTACAAATAGTTCAAAGATCACATAACAAAACTCCGGGGTCAATACAACATCCCAGGACCCAGGGGTAGGCGTTGTAAATTATATCGTGGGGGCATATATGGTTATTATAGGAGGAAAGTTGGTAAATTCTACAGAGAGAGCTCGTTTTATTGGAAATTGAAATCTTTAGTTCATTTTTAAGAAACAAAAGAGATCGTAGAACAACTAGCTCCCCTACCCACGCCCTTTTCCCCAGACCCATTCGGTAAAAATTTTAAGATAGCTATTTGGTCAAAAATAAATCAAACATCAGATAATAAAAACACCTGGGTGACACAAACCCTCAGGGCCCGGGGGGAGGGGTTGTAAGTTATGTTCTTGAGACATATATGGTTCTTATAAAAGGGATACTCGTATAAACTTCAATGAGGACTCATTTAATTAGAAATGGGAAGTTCTAGTTCACTTTTAAAGAGTCAAGAGAGATCGAAAGGCAACTGGCCCCGCACGTCCTGTTTCTCCCAAACCCATCTGATAAAAATTTTTACCTACCTATTTTCTTACAAATAGTTGAAACATCAGATAATAAAAACTCTGGGTTCGACACAAACCCCCAGAGCTTTGAGACAAGTGCTTTAAGTTATGCCCAGGGGGCATATAAGGGTTTTTATCTAAGGAGAGGTCGTATAAACTTCAGAGGTAGCTAATTTGATTGGATCTTGAAAGTTCTAGTTACCTTTTTTATGAGTCAAAAGGGATTGGAGAGCATATACCCCCCCCCCCCCTGCAACTTCTTTATCCTAAATGCATCTGATCAAACTTTTGAGATAGGCAATTTGAAACAGTCCAACGATGAAACAAAAAAAAAAATTGTTTAAACCACCCCTCTCCCCTTACAGCCCAAGGGGAGGGTTATATATTATGCCCTGGGAGCATATAAAGTTTTATGAAAGAAGGGGTCGCATAAACCTCGGATGGGACTCTAATGATTAAAAATGTAAAGTTCTAATTTCCTTTTTAGTATTCGAAGGGATCCGATGGCAACTAGCCCCCTCCATCTACCGCCAACCCTCTTTTACCAAATTATGTCTGATCGATTTTATATTGCCATTTTTTTCAAAATAGACCACGATTATGTAACCAAGACTCCAGGGATAACAAAGCCCACCAAAACCTGGGGGTAAGTGATGTAAATTATGCTTCAGGGGTATATCAGGTTCTTATGGAACGGATGGTAGTATAAACTTCGGAGAGAGCTCAGTCAATTGTAAATCAGAATTTCTAGTGCTCTTTGGGAGAGTCGAAGTGATCGGAAGGCAAATAGACCTCCCCTTACGCCCTATTTCCCCAAACCCATTCGGTAAAAAATTTAAGATAGCCATTTCTTTAAATAAAGTTGAAACATCAGATAACTAAAAACTCTGGGGTCCACACTACCCCCCAGTACCTTGGGAAAGGCATTGTAAGTAATGCCTTGGAGGGTATATATGGTTCTTATCGAAGATTGCTGGTATAAACTTGAAAGAGGGTTCATTAAAATAGAATTGACCGTTCTAGTTCACTTTTAAGGATTCAAAAGAGATCAATGTGCAACAAGACCCCCCCCCCCCCATACCCAAGAAAGCCATTTTGTTAAAAATAATTCAAGCATCGGATAATAAAATTCTGGGGTCTACACAAACCCCAAAAACTCTAGAGCAAGTGTCTTAAGTTCGGTTATTGGGAAGTATACATATGTTTTCAGGGGGGATTTTTCCTGATAGTGGGGGTTGGGGTCAGGGACTATATGGAGGATCTTTCAATGAGTAGAACCCTATCAGGAGGTACAGAACGAACACCCCTGCTGCCATCTACAATTTAGTTTAATGCTGACGGGACATAATTTATTCAAGGATTATTGATCGAGTCTAATGGGGGTCAAGGTCAATCGATCTGTTGTTGTTGTTGTTTGGCCACGTGTAATGGCATGAGGGGTGATTTACATAATCGATGGGGGAATTATTGAACCACGTGGTCCTGTCACGAGTAGCACCTGTGAACTTGATTTACATAATCGCTAGGGGAAATTATTGATTCACGAAAGGGAGAATTAAGAAACATTAAGGCTTCTTTAATCTTAGGTCTGAGGGATAAACATTCTTTAGGTCAGAGAGAAAAATTAATATTCTATTTTTAAATAGGGCTTTATTGATCTTTAGTGTCAGGAATTATAATTGACATCACTTGTTATCTTGGAATTATACGGGAGTCTAAAGAGATAGAAATTCTATTTTTAAATACGGCTTCACGGAGCTTTAAGTCGGAGAGATAAATTGATATTCTAACGAAACCCTAATAGTTTAGCTAGGAAAATTTATGAGATGAAGAGATTAACGTAGGAAAGGGTTTCCTAGAAATTTGAAATGTGAAAGCACAGAGATGCCAAACAAAAGGAACACAATGAAATTACTTTTAGGGATTATTTGGGCGAAACGGTTTTAGACAGCTTATGGAATTATTTCGGCGAAACCGTTAGAGACGTTGATTTAAAAGATGATTTAAAAGATGATTTTTGAGTGTGGTCGTTATAATACACAAGTTCCATTGAACATTGTTGTGAGGTCCTCTACCCCAACCCCAAAGGGTTCCAATCCCCCACCCCAACCCCGAAGGAAGCCCTCGGTACTCAAAGGCCCCCCAAGCTCCAAACCGGCCCCAACCCCCCCAAACGCCCTCCTCAGACCCTCAAAGGCCCTCCTCTGGTCCTCAAAGGGCCCCCCGGATTCCCAAAGGGCACCCCGGACCACAAAGGCCCTTCCCCCGGTCCTCAAAGGGCCCCCCTGGCCCCAAAGGCCCCCCTGGCCCCAAAGGGCCCCCCTCCCTCTTCCTCCCTCCTCCCCCTCCCCTCTTCCCCTCCCTCCTCCTCCTCCTCCTTCCTCCTCCTCCCACCTTCTCCTCCCCTCCTCTCCTCCCTCCTCCTCCCTCCCCTCCTCCCCTCCCCTTCCCTCCCCCATTTCTTATACTTTTTTTGTGCATTGAGACACAGAAGGGACACCCTCCCCCAAGGGTCCCCCAAACACCCTCTCCGGGCCCCCCAAAGAGTCCCCTCTCCATTTTTTTTAATAATTTTTTATGTCTTTATTATATCCTTTCTGAACAAGTTCCATTCATAATTTCATTCCTAAGCCCATTTTACAACCTCAAAGAGTCCCCTCCCCAATTTGTAAATACTTATTTGAATTTTTTAACATGGTATTTTTTAACTTTTTACGTTCCGACCTTTCTCAAAGAGTCAAATTTAAAGTTCTATTCCAAATATTTTCCCGGAACAAGAAAAGTCCCAAGACATAAAAAATTTAAAGTTCACTTCTAAATTTTTCCGTAGAAGATAGGAAAAGTTATACTACGATTGTGATTATTTTCTATGAAGATAAAAAATTTCACTTTAATTCTAAATTTTCTTAAATTCAGTTCTGACCATTCTCAAAGAGATGAAAAAATTTAAAGTTCTGTTCCAAATATTTCCCCGGAAGAAGAAAAGTTCAACTTCGATTCTGAATTTTCTCAATGAAAATGAATTAAGTTATTGATCAATTCTATTTTCCCAAAATAATATAAAATTTTCCACTTCAATTCAGATTTTTCTCAAAGAGATGAAAAAATTTAAAATATTCTTCCAAATTTTTCTTAGAAGATAGAAAAGATCAAGTTCTAATCTGAATTTTACCAAAGAACACAATTCAATTCTAATTTCTCCAGAGAAAATAAAAAGCTTCCACTTCAGTTTCAAGTTTACCAAGACATAAAAAATTTAAAGTTCAGTTCTAAATTTTTCCTTAGAAGATAGGAATAGTTATACTTTGATTGTGATTATTTTCTATGAAGATAAAAAGTTTCACTTTAATTCTAAATTTTCTTAAATTCAGTTCCGACCTTTCTCAAAGAGATGAAAAAATTTAAAGTTTTGTTCAATATATTTTTTCGGAAGAAGAAAAGTTCAACTTCGATTCTTAATTTTCTCATTGAAAATTAAATATGTTATTTATCAATTCTATTTCTCCAAAATAATATAAAAATTTTCCACTTCAGTTCAGATTTTTCTAAAAGAGATGAAAAATTTAAAATACTATACCAAATTTTTCATAGAAGATAGAAAAGTTCAAGTTCTCTTCTGAATTTTACCAACAAACACAATTCAATTCTAATTTCTCCAGAGAAAATAAAAAGATGCCACTTCAGTTTTAAGTTCGCCATGACATAAACAATTTAAAGTTCAGTTCTAAATTTCTACATATAAGATAGGAAAAACTATACTATGATTGTGATTATTTTCTATGAAGATTAAAAAGTTTCATTTCAATTTAAAATTTTCACAAAGAAGTGAAGAAAAGTTCAACTTCGATTCTGAATTTTCTCAATGAAAATGAAATAAGTTATTGATCATTTCTATTTTCCCAAAATAATATAAAAATTTTCCACTTCAGTTCAGATTTTTCTCAAACAGATAAAAAAATTTAAAATACTGTTCCAAATTTTTCATAGAAGATAGAAAAGTTCTTGTTCTCTTCTGAATTTTATCAAAGAACATAATTAATTTCTAATTTCTCCAGAGAAAATAAAAAGTTTCCATATCACTTTTAAGTTTACCAAGACATAAAAATTTAAAGTTCAATTCTAAATTTTTCCATAGAAGATAGGACAATTTATACTATGATTGTGATTATTTTCCATGAAGATAACAAGTTACACTTTAATTCTAAATCTTCTTAAATTCATTTCCGACCTTTCTCAAAGAGATGAAAAAAATTAAAGTTCTGTTCCAAATATTTTCCCGGAAGAAGAAAAGTTCAACTTCGATTCTGAATTTTCTCAATGAAAATGAAAAAGTTAATGATCAAATCATTTTTCCCAAAAATAATATAAAAATTTCCACGTCAGTTCAGATTTTTTTCTCAAAGAGATGAAGAAATTTAATGTTATGTTCCAAATTTTTCATAGAATATATGAAAAGTTATACTTTGATCGTGAATTTTCGAGTTCTATTCTGAATTTTACCAAAGAACACAATTCAATTCTAATTTCCCCAATAAAAAATTTAAAATAAATAAAATAAAAGGTTAGCCTACGTACGCGCGCATATAGGTTAGGTTAGGTTGGATTAAGTTAGGTTAGGTTAAGTTAGGTTAGGTTAGGTTAGATTAAGTTAGGTTAGGTTAAGTTAGGTTAGGCTAGGTTAGCCTACGTACGCGCGCGTACGTAGGCTAACCTAGCCTAACCTAACTTAACCTAACCTAACTTAACCTAACCTAACTTAATCCTAACCTAACCTAACCTAACTTAACCTAACCTAACTTAATCCAACCTAACCTAACCTATATGTGCGCGTACATAGGCTAACCTAACTTAATCTAACTTAACCTAACCTAACAATATTTTTTCTGATTTTGTGTGTTTTCGCAAGAAAATAGCTTGTCTTTAGCAAACTTAGCCATAGCTAGTTGAAACAGTGCATAAATATCTTCATTTTTATCCTAATTGCGTAGGTACTAAAGGAACATTGAACATTTTTTCTGATTTTGTGTGTTTTCGCAAGAAAATAGCTTGTCTTTAGCAAACTTAGCCATAGCTAGTTGAAACCCTGCATAAATATCTTCATTTTTAGTCTAATTGCGTAGGTACTAAAGGATCATTGAACATTTTTTCTGATTTTGTTTGTGTTTTCGCAAGAAAATAGCTTGTCTTTAGCAAAATTAGCAATAGCTAGTTGAAAATCTGAATAAATTTCTTAATTTAACACTAATTGATTAGTAAAGACATTAAAACATACCATTTATGATTATTGTGTGTGTTTTTGCAAGAAAATATCTTTTATTTAGCAAACATAGCCATTGATAGTTGAAACTCTGCATAAATATCTTCATTTCAGCCTAATTGCGTAGCTACTAAAGGAATATTGATTATTTTTTCTGATTTTGTTTGTGTTTTCGCAAGAAAATAGCTTGTCTTTAGCAAACTTGGCCATAGCTAGTTGAAACACTGCATAAATATCATCATTTTTAGCCTAATTGTGTATGTACTAAAGGAACACTGAACATTTTTTCTGATTTTGTGTGTTTTCGCAAGAAAATAGCTTGTCTTTAGCAAACTTAGCCATAGCTAGTTGAAACTCTGCATAAATATCTCCATTTTTAGTCTAATTGAGTCTGTACTATAGGAACATTGAAAATTTTTTCTGATTTTGTTTGTGTTTTCGCAAGAAAATATCTTGTCTTTATCAAACTTAACCATAGATAGTTGAAACTGTGCATAAATATTTTCATTTAAGTCCAATTGCATAAGTGCAAAAAGAACATTGAACTTTTTTTCTGATTTTTTATGTTTTTTAAATAAAGTATATTGTCTTTAGCAAACTTTTACATATCTATATTTAAATCTTAATAAATATCTTAATTTTTAGCCTCATTGTGTATGTACTAAAGGAACATTGAACATTTTTTCTGATTTTGTGTGTTTTCGCAAGAAAATAGCTTGTCTTTAGCAAACTTAGCCATAGCTAGTTGAAACTGTGCATAAATATCTTCATTTTTAGTCTAATTGCGTAGGTACTAAGGGAACATTGAACATTTTTTCTGATTTTGTTTGTGTTTTCGCAAGAAAATAGCTTGTCTTTAGCAAACTTAGCCATAGCTAGTTGAAACTCTGCATAAATATCTTCATTTAAGCCTAATTGCGTAGGTACTAAAGGAACATTGAACATTTTTTCTGATTTTGTGTGTTTTCGCAAGAAAATAGCTTGTCTTTAGCAAACTTCGCCATAGATAGTTGAAACTCTGCATAAATATATTCATTTAATAAAAATTGAGTAGTTAATAAAGGAAAAAAGAAAATTTTATTTCTGATTTTTTGTGTTTTTGTAAGAAAATAGCTTGTCTTTAGCAAACTTAGCCATAGATAGTTGAAACTCTGCATAAATATCTTCATTTAAGCCTAATTGCGTTGGTACTAGGTTAAAATTGAACAAATTTTCTGAGTTCGTTTGATTTTGCAAGAAAATGGCTTGTCTTTAGCAAACTTAGACATAGCTAGTTGAAACTCTGCATAAAAATCTACATTTAAGCATAATTGTGTATGTAATATAGGAACATAGAAAATTTTATCTGATTTTGTGTGTTTTCGCACGAAAATATCTTGTCTTTAGCAATCTTATCCATATATAGTTGAAACTCTTAATAAATATCTTCAATTAAGACTAATTGCGTAGGTACTAGAGGAACAATGAACATTTTACTTCTGATTTTGTGTGTTTTTGCAAGAAAATAGCTTGTCTTTAGCAATCTTAGCCATAGCTAGTTGAAACTCTGCATAAATATCTTCATTTCAGCATAATTGCATAGGTACTAAAGGAACATTGAACATTTTTTCTGATTTTGTGTGTTTTCGCAAGAAAATAGCTTGTCTTTAGCAAACTTAGCCATAGTTAGTTGAAACTCTGCATAAATATCTTCATTTTTAGTCTCACAAGTATGGTATTAATTTTTCTATCTCCCACCGAAAAATTTAGAATTGAACTTTAAATTTCTTTATGTCTTTGTGAAATAAAGAACTGAAGTGTCAGCTTTTTGTTTTCTCTGGAGAAATTAGAATTGAAGTGTGGTCTTTGGTAAAGTTCAGAAGATAACTTGAACTTTCCTTGACATCGTTGAGAATATTTTAAATTGAACTAGAACTTTTTATCTTCCATGAAAACATTCACATGTATGGTATTACTTTTTCTAACTTCCACCGAAAAATTTAGAATTGAAGTTTAAATTTCCTTATGTGTTTGTGAAATAAAGAACTGTAGTGGAAGTTTTCTGTTTTCTCCGGAGAAATTAGAATTGAAGTGTGTTCTTTGGTAAAGTTCAGAAGAGAACTTGAACTTTCCTTGACATCGTTGAGAAAATTTTAAATTGAACTAGAACTTTTTATCTTCCGTGAAAATATTCACAAGTATGGTATTACTCTTTCCATCTTCCACCGAAAAATTAGAATTGAACTTTAAATTTCTCTATGTCTTTGTGAAATAAAGAACTGAAGTGGAAGATTTTTGTTTTCTCTGGAGAAATTAGAATTAAAGTGTGTTCTTTGATAAAGTTCAGAAGAGAACTTGAACTTTTCTTCACTTCGTTGAGAAAATTTTAAATTGAACTAGAACTTTTTATCCTCCGTGAAAATATTCACAAGTATGGTATTACTTTTTTTATCTTCCACCGAAAAATTTTGAATTGAACTTTAAATTTCTTTATGTCTTTGTGAAATAAAGAACTGAAGTGGAGGATTTTTATTTTCTCTGTAGAAATTATAATTGAATTGTGTTCTTTGGTAAAATTCAGAAGAGAACTTGAAATTTTTTATCTTCAGTGAAAAATTTGGAACAGTATTTTAAATTTTTCATCTCTTCGAGCCAGATTGAACTTTTTTATCTTCAGCGAAAAATTTGGAACAGTATTTTAAATTTTTCATCTCTTCGGGTCAGATCTGAACTAAAGTGAAAAATTTTTATATTATTTGGAAAAATAGAAATGATCAATGACTAATTTCTTTTTCATTGAGAAAATTCAGAAGAGAACTTGAACTTTCCTTCACTTCGTTGAGAAAATTTTAAATTGAACTAGAACTTTTTATCTTCCATGAAAATATTCACAAGTATGGTATTACTTTTTCTATCTTCCACCGAAAAATTTAGAATTGAACTTTAAATTTCTTTATGTCTTTGTGAAATAAGGAACTGAAGTGGAATATTTTTATTTTCTCTGGTGAAATTAGAAATGAATTGTGTTCTTTGGTAAAATTCAGAAGAGAACTTGAATTCTTCTTCACTTCATTGAGAAAATTTTAAATTGAACTATAACTTTTTATCTTCCGGGAAAATATTCACATGTATGGTATTACTTTTTCTATCTTCCACCGAAAAATTTAGAATTGAACTTTAAATTTTTTATTCTGGAAATTAGAATTGAATTGTGTTCTTTGGTAAAATTCAGAATAGAGTTTGAATATTCACGTTCAAAGTATAACTTTTCCTATCTTCAATGAAAAATTTGGAACAGAACTTTAAATTTCTTCATCTCTTTGAGAAAAAAATCTGAACTGAAGTGGAAATTTTATATTATTTTTGGGAAAAAAGATTTGATCAATAACTTTTTCATTTTCATTGAGAAAATTCAGAATTGAAGTTGAACTTTTCTTCTTCCGGAGAAATATTTGGAACAGAACTTTAAATTTTTTCATCTCTTTGAGAAAGGTCGGAATTGAATTTAAGAAGATTTAGAATTAAAGTGTAACTTTTTATCTTCATGGAAAATAATCACAATCATAGTATAAATTGTCCTATCTTCTATGGAAAAATTTAGAA